>NW_015640052.1:205593-231357 GCF_001515625.1 Sinocyclocheilus rhinocerous
TGATTTCTCCATGCCCTTTGTTTTTGCTATAGTTTTAATTGACTTCCTCTTTTCTTTTAGCATCCAAATTGCTTGCTTTTCTCTCAAAGTCAGCTCCCTCGTCTTCATGGTTTGTGTGTGTCGTCATTGAATGCAAGACTCAGAAGGCAGAAGCAATGGATATAACTGATACGACACATTCCCTGCTTTTAATATCTGAAGAATTAATGCAACAGGACACAGCTGATCACTCAGAAAGACCTGTGAGGCAACTGTCCCAATACTTATGCTCAAACATGTTTGTATAAAAATGTTTTTTTTCCCTTCAAAATAAATGCTTATGTGGGGTTTTGGTGTGAAGAAATATTCTGCGTATGAACATGGTGTCTAATGAGAAAGACCTTTTCAGGTTTTGGTGTTTTGAAATTCCTCCTGTAGCTGTCTCCTTCTGATGAGGTCACGAGGTCACAATGAACCCTGCTGTCTGTTCTATAGCATTTAGGTGATTCTGCAGGGCACCAGGCTGTTGTTCCTGCTCTGCTGACATATCTGGGTCATTCCATCAAGGAGACTAACCTTTTTTTTTTTGTGAGAACTTTTTTCTAAGACCTGTGAGGCAACTGTCCCAATACTTATGCTCACATCAGGTAGGGGGATGTAACTCTAAAAGTGCTGATCTTTTTAGTTGATAAAACGTGTGTTGAAACATCCAATAATAAAATGTGATAATTTGTGGTTTTGTCTCATATTCATCTTTTAATCCTGTTTACAGATTTCTTGACTCCACAGCAAACAGAGCAATTTTGTCTTTACTGTTCCAATACTTATGGAGGGCACTGTATGTAATATAAATATAGTTTTAATACAATTATTATTTAAAATATATATGAAGATATTCATAGTTTAGAATTAAATAATTTTAAATTGATTAAAAGATTTGTGATATATTGGCTAATTCATGAGAGAGAGAGAAAGAAAGAGGGTTGCTGAACTCATGCAGTCACCCATGCATTGTAACAGGATATGAAACTGAGACTAACCTTTTTTTTTTTTGTGAGAACTTTTTTCTAAATAGTTTGCCAATGAATGTGATATACCCTAAATATTCATTGATGTTATTGTTGGGTGTAGTGTAGTGCTGCTTACTGCTGTTTTGTCAAGTGCACTCATAAGAAGTCAGCGAATGTTCATGTGTCAGGATTGAAAGCAAGTGCCACAGTGTGAATTAACATAAACACTGCCTTTGCCCTGACTGTCATCTTAATTTGTCTCTTTGATTGCATTAAGGCTCATATCTTGCTGTGAAAAATACATTTTTCACCGTCATGCTCCTGTCTATGAATATTTTGATTAAAAAAAAGCAGACCTAAGGCTTGTCATTTCACAGCGCTCTGATTACAAATGCATTTTGTATAGAGCGCTGCGTGGAGATCGACATTCAAAAGCATGATAATTTTGGTCTAGATGAGTCAACCCCCTGGTAAATGCTTCATAAATCATAAAAATATCAGATCTATTTGAACTTTTACAATTATTTTATTGCTAAAAATGAAAAAGTAATGAAAAAACTGTCATGCAGATATGAGACCTTGCTAACACTTGGTGTCTCAAGTGTCTTTCCTTCACATAAGGAATTATGTTTGACACTAATTCATTACGGAGCAGCTCTAAAAGGAACAGTTCACCCAAAAATGAAAATACTGTTATTGTTTAAATTTTGGAAAAGGAAAGAGGAATGGACGTGACATGTGGCCAAGTATGGCCAAAAAATGGACCCTTATGACTGGTTTTGTGGTCCGGGGTCACATTTGTGGATCTTTCAGATGAATTTGAGGAGTGCTGGTCTGGTCTGGTTTTGATCTTGCCTTGGTCTCAACCCCTCAAAGTCTTGGTCTTGACACACTCTGGTCTTGTTCTTGACTTGATCTCGATTTAGCTGGTCTAGCAACAGTAAATATGATAATTTATGTTTACACTTCAAATCATAATTTACACGTACCTGTATTTGATTGGATCTGAAGACATTGCAGTAATTATTACACTAAAAGCTTAAGTTTTATTTTAAAGAATATTTTTATTTGGGGTCAGGGATGATGATTAAACGAACAAAAAAAAAAAACGACATATACAAGTATCATAAAAATGATCAATATGACTTCCACATCTTCTGAGCTTCTCAGTATGGAAAAAAGCAGCTTAGACAATTTGCCTAAGATCTCCTTTGTGTGGAAACAATAAAATATTTTCAGCCGTTTTTGCACCGTATTTTAAGACGGCAAACGTCTTTTTGCAATTACAGCTGCCTCCCTTGGCAGGTGTGCTGTTTTCCATTTTTAATGCATGTCCGTAAGAGCTGTCAATGTCTTGATTTTGCATTTACCCTTGGAGCCTGTCGCAAGTGTCTGACAGTATTACATGAAACAACCGTGTCACCGTGAAGGAGGCTAGCCACTGTGAGGCCCAGAAAGTTTAATAACAGAAGCAGATCTGACACGCAGCCAAAATATTATTCGTGCCAAAGCTGTGAGATGCATCATTAAGGAGAGAATAAGCCCAACCGAGGGCAGCGATAGAATAACAACTTGTGTGACCAAGACATCAGCCGTTGGATCCCAAAGGTTACTCTCTAGTGAGGACAAGCTCCCTAAACATTTTCAAGGTGACAACAGAAATGAGTCAAGCATTATAACATTAAAATAGATTATATAGAGGATCTGATATTAGATGAGGAGTTTGGGGTTTTTGTGGACAGAGGAGATGAACCTGAGGAAAGGTGGAGTGAAAAAAGTAATTGTGCAAAGCAAACTATTATCTGTGATATACTGTATTAAGGGAATGTGATGCTTTGTTTTGGTCTTCCAAGCTTTCACATAACTATCAAACGTGTTTGTGATGGTGCAGAATGATAAGATGGATATTGAGGTGTCTAGAAAGGTCTTATTTTTTTAAGCACTTCATCAAAATTCTAAACTTCTCTCAATGATTCACCCGGGAACCAAATAATAGGCCTTAATACACTAAAAGTGGAAAGTGGAATTTGGCTCCTTCTGATATGATTCAGGTAAAAATGGTTTAAAATGAAAGTAGCTGTCCAAATTTCCCAGTGCTATTTTAAATTATACTTTCAGAATGGAATGTAAAAATGAGACGTTTTCACATTCAGATATTCTGTTGCTCTCAAAGTGTGTGAAGGTAATATTTTTCCTGACGCTGGTATGCCCCCTTGTGTCCAAAAGAGAGCATAATGGTTCTATTTTTCTGTTCTGAGTATTGTACAATATGATTGTAGATTTTATTACCCTGTTGTGGCTATTTAACTGTGTTTAATGAAAGAACAATTATAGTAGTAAAGTAAATAAAATTGCAATATACATTTAAGTAAGTTACAGCTATTGTCAAATAAATACTGCTACCTGTAGTTTCAAAGAAATAAATGATAAAATCGTTTAAATATTGCTGGTGTGTTTTATGGTGTTATGTTAATTTAGTATTGTGAATTATTTTAGTTATAAGTTCTTTAATAATATAGAGGATAATCTTAACACATAATAATAATGATGATGATAATAAAAATAATAATAATACAAGATGAATTTTCCAGAAAGCTAAAATCTCTAAGTGTCTCTAAAAGCTTTTTATTACGCATTATCAAGTGCAACAATATGCAGTGTGCGATCATGATGTGTTAAATCTTTGAAAAATAATTATAAAAACATTAATTCAAATTAAAATGGAACAAATATTAAAAATAATAAAATTATATTTATAATATTATTGTTATTAGATTTTTCCAAATTAATTTATATTTTTATGAATAATACTTTAATAAATGTAATACATTTTTGTTAATTAAAATACTAATTTAAATATTTATATAAAATATTAATTATGTAATATTTTAAGTGCGTGTGTGTGTGTGTATATATATATTTAAATAGTACAGACTAATATAGTTTTCAAGGTCAGTCATTTGTGTTTTCATCATAGCTAGACCTTAAGTTAATGGATTTTAATGTTGGTGCTGTAATGTTTGTATAGGTATGCCTGTACATATTTGAGGGTTGCTACTCTAAAGAAAAAACAAGCAAAGAAAACCTAGTAAGGAAAGATATAATGGTATGAACCCATTTGTCCAGTAGAGGGAGATGTTTTACTGTAATAAATGTTCATGTCCATATAAGTCCAGCTTTCTAATGCTGCTTGTTAATTGTGTGCATTGTAAACCACTAAGATGTGCAGTCCAGTGTTTCAAGTCAGGTTTAGGAATTAAGGAATAGTTCACCCGAAAATGAAATATTTATTTTTGGTATTGCAGTTTCAAATTCACATGCTCTTATCTTAATTCACAGTTAGAGTTTATAAGTGATTACATCTGTTAAGCTGAATTTTTCAAGGAACTGTTCCTTTAAGTAGACAGTTCCTGTCATTTTCTTTTAGTCCATGTACAGATGTGGACTGGATTGACTTTTCGCTGTTTCTAAAATAAGTGGACAAGCTATAGTTTGTTTTAGAATCTAAATTTGCTCCATTATTCCATTGAAAGCTTGCCAGCACACAACAATGCAGTCTAATTTTAGTTCATGTTTTTTATACCTTGATTTTTGAAGTGCTGACAGCACAAGGGTATGACAACCTCAATAATGATAAAATCACAAAGTGTGTGAAGAGATGTCACTTCTTCACTTTTGATTGAACTTGTTTGAGGGCATCCTTTTATACCACCGTTCTCTCAGCAAGTCAGACTTTAAAAAGGGTATTTTTATACCGTTGTGTTTGAAGGGTCCCAACAGCTATGATTCACACAAAGTGTTCTGGCACAGAGTTCTCCCTTATCAGCTGGAAGGCAGTTAGTCAGTCAGTGCGAATGAACTGCTAAATGGCCACAGAGGTCGTGCAGCCTCATCAACTATGCACACAAAAAGACAGACACATTGCATTTATGGATCTTCAATATATTCGTGACTGTCTATGCATTTTTGAGTATTCAACTTGGCATGGTTGGGGCACCACCAATATCACAAAACATGTTCAGGTTACATTTCACCCTGAAAATATGAAATTAAGGCTTTTTTTGCGAGTACCAAGTACGTTTTCCTCCCAAATTCTCATTACATAATGTATCCGGAGGTATTACTTATGATTATGTAATTTTGAAATTATTCCTAATAGTGATTTAATTGGATACTCGAGTTTGATGAGAAACAGAGGTGCTCAAATTGTCATTTTATTTTTGATTCTCATTTAATTCGCATTAATGTAACACAATATTTTTTAAAAATATTTTTATCACAATTATTTTTATCAATAGGTAGTGTAACGAATACTATCATGTGTAGTTTAAACTGATCATAGAATTAATTTTTATATTTAAATATTAATTAAATTAATTAAATATTTTTATAATTATATATAAAATATGAATAATAAAAATAATAAATATATAAAAATAATACAAATATAAATTAAAACCAAAATAAAATAAATATTCTTATTAAAAAGTAAATTATTAATTATTATTATAAATAGTAGTAGTAGTAGTAATATTAATAAATGTTTTTCATAAATGATTAATACAAATCTAAATAAAAATGTAATGATTAATTATTATTATAATAAAATAATAATAAAATTATATTTTAAAACAGTTTTTTTTAAAGAATCTTTATTGTTTTACCTTTAATGATCTATTATGATTATTTTATGACTTTGAACTTTGAATTAGTATTGTCTATGAAATGTGTTATATAAATAAACTTGCCCTTTCTTGCCTGATATTATTATTATTATAATTATTACATGAAATTATAATTATCATGATGTATTATTCATTTACTTCATATATCACAGTCATGAAATTAGATTTTTGCCTTACAGTAATGAGAATTTGAGGGGGAAGTGTGCTTAATTAAATGAAATTAATGTCACCACAATAATAAAAAAATAAAATGAGGCTTCATTTTCTTTAAGTGCAAAATATTTTTTTGTTTTGATTTTAGGGTGAAATATGTTTCACATATTTCACATCTCTGGACGGGTTCTGAGAGATTGACCCAGAGAGTGTTTCTATGAGGCATTCATGCATGCATATGTATGTGAACATCACCAGCGCTGGGTTTGGAGCTGCATTCTGCGGATTAGTCTCCTTTCATTCCTCTGTTAAATCTCTAGCTCTGAGTCAATTCTTACCACACACACACACTTGTCTCTCTCCATCCATGTTGCCAAGGGTAACAGTGGAGAAACACACAGGCGTCATGCAGGGAGAAGTGGGGAGGGGAAGCGAACACGCAATGCAGTGCTCTACCAGTCACTATGACACAACCCAAAGAACATGCACACATTGAGGTGGCTTGATGCCAAATGTGCATACTGACGGTCCAAAAAAGGGTGAGGGGTATCAAATCAGAAGTTAAAATCATTACATCCCTATATTCCTTGATATATCACAAGTTATGAGTGTATTGTGAGATTTGGAACCCAGTGAAAGCAAGTAGAGATGATAGATCTGACCATATGGTGTATTTTATTGTCTTATTTTTTTGTGAGCACTATTTGCTCCTTTTTTTGTGGACTATATACTAGATGAGATATTGACAGCCCAGAACTAGCACTTGCGAATGTCTATGTCCTTGAAGTAATGAGCTGAATTCCAGAGGCAGTTTTCAGACGGGGCATGGTTGAGGCCAGGGACCAACATCTTATGAGCACATCCATAGACAAGAACACACTTTAATAACATGGCCACCCTGAGACAGATGCTGTTTCATGATATCAAGAGATTTAAATCTACTGATCTGAAGTCACATTAATAATTCTTAACAAGAGATTAAATATTAACATTCTTTCCAATTTAAATATACACAAACATTCAAAGGATTTAGGATCAGTAAGTTGTTTTTTTTTTTTTAAAGAAATTAATACTTTTATTAGGCAATGATGCATTGAATTGATCAAAGTGACAGTAAAGACATTTATAATATTACAAAAGGTTTGTGTTAAATGCAGACCTTGAGCCAAAATCACCAAACACCAATGACTTGTACACATGGGTACGGTCATTTTAGACACTTCCAAAACTGTTGCAACAGAGATGGAAATACAATTTTTAAATACATGAATTATTTTCCATCTTTGTTGCCACAGTTTTGGAAGTGCCTTTTTCTGTTCCAAAGAAAGGGGTGTCCAAATACTTTTGTCAATATAGTCTATGTACAAGTCATTGGTGTTTGGTGATGAGTTTTTGATTCAAGGTCTGCATTTAAAGTCACACCAGAGGTGTTCAGCTGGGATTAGGACTTAGCTTTCTGCAAACCAGTCAAGTTTTTCCACACTGACCGAATAAATCATTCCTTTTTGAACCTTGCCCAATAAACAGAGACATTGTGATGTTAGAATAAAAAAGGGTCCTGTCCAAACTGTTGCTATAAAAGTAGAAGCACACAATTCCCTAGAATATCAATATATAATATACTGTATATATATATATATTAGGGATGCAGCGATTAACCGGTTTCGCGATTAACTGCGCTTTAAAACGTCACGGTTAATTAATTGTAAAGGTTCCGCTAAACCGAGTGTTTCTGTTACACGGAACGGAACTGTTGCAGCTTGCGCAAAACGGAAAAAGTTACACTAGCGGTGCACCAGCTTAAAATGACGTGCTAATCAGAGGCACGGAGGCTACTACATGCATTAGATTAACTGTGACAGAGGGACCAAACAGCGAATTGATTTCATACATGTCCTCATATAAGAACACCGGGACTAAAGCATGTTTATTACGCATTTTGGGAGACACAACAAATAAATAGGGAAATAAATTATATTTAAATATTCCTATGAAATATTAGATATTATTATGAAAATTTTGCCCATTATTACTCCCATTATTACACTTCTTTTTTCATTACATGTTGCCCCAAGAACACATTAATATGCTTTACATAATATGTGTGTATACTGTGTATATTAATTAGGTTTTTATAAATACAATCACATGCATGTATATATTTAAGAAAAATATGTTATGTTTATATATTAAATACACCAGAATGCTAAAGACAGACATACTGAAGTGTCATCGAGAGGGAGAGGGAAAGACAGAGATAAAATGAAAATGAGAGGAAGAGAGAAGCAGATTGTTATTTTAGATTCAGAGCCACTCCGTGCAGCCTTGCGTCTAAATCTAGGGAGTAAATGGGAGTAATCTAGAGGAGGCAATATGGTATAATTAAAAGTGTTTTTGATGAATAGGAGAGAGAATTCCCCAGTCTCTCTGTCCCTCAGTCCCTCTTTCGCTGCTTTCATGATCGCTCCTCTCTATCTTGCTCTCAGCGTTATACGTGGCTGAGAGCTGGAATGGGAGCTCTCTCTCTCTCCTTTTCTCTCCAGCGCAGAGCCCAGTCACATTAATCAGAGCACTGAGCTGTCAATCACCGCTGCAGGCACAAACCCTTACGCACACACATATACATGGTATCTTACTCGCTTTAACATAGTAGAAGGACTCAACATTTTAGAAGGCAGAATAGCATGGTGAAACATGGGAAACAGCTATATATATATATATATATATATATATATATATGAACAACACTACTGGATGAAGCAACTGCTAAAAATGCCAACCTCAGTTATGTCTGCCTTGAATGGTTTGATTGCCTTCATATTTCTTTGCAAGCTTTATAATGTTGTTAGTGCATTGTCTGTGCAACATAAAATACTTACTTGTGGAAAAAATACTTTAATTGCACATTTCTAATGGCTTTGTCCTTGTTAAAAATATTGAATTTGGCATGCATACAAATTCTACCCTCTTTTACTGCTGCAGGTAATGCGCATTGATCTGTGAAATTATGAGCTACCATTAAAAAGGACTGGTTACCACATAATTCAGGAAGGTCTGATCTGCTTTCCTCTAAACTATTCATCTGAAAATGCACAGACTCAGATGCCATTTTCATTAGAATGTACCATAATTGCCTACAGGCAGATACAATTGTTTTGTGTGTGTGTGTGTGTACTGTGTATATATTCCACTGAGGGTGAAAAAAGATATGACAGAATCATACACTACACATGAGAACATCAACAGGCAAGCACACACTTTAATAATTTGGTCACCCTGAGACAGATGCTGTTTCATGATATCAAGAGATTTAATTGGAGTACAGCTTTTGCAAAATCTGCTGATCTGAAGTCACATTAATAATTTTTAAATAATTTTTAATCGATTAAATATTAGCATTACTTCCAATACTGTGTGGTATTTGTTGATGTTGATAAATCTTTTAAGACTGTCTTAATTGGGCCTTCACACTATGTTAATATATTTCTTGGAGTATTTTGCAGTATAAAATGCCTGTATTGTACATGCTTTTACATTGATTATGCATAATTTTAAGACTGTCATAACCAGAAGGATGAAGCTGTATCGTCATTCATGACACATCAGATTTCGTTGGTTCTGTTCACAATGAACTTTGCAGGTTTCCCGCGCAATCACCAATCTTCCTGTCCATTTAGCTATTTTTGTCTGCCTTCCTGGATTTTGTGTTAATTCTCCCCTGATCTTCCAGCTAAGGTGTTCCTCCTGCAGTGCAGACGTGGTTAGTCACTCTTAGGGAGGTGAAGCACAATTTTCAGCTCGGGGGGCAGTTTGAAGTGCTCGCTGAGGTCATGCTTACAGAACATGGAATGAATTCATGAAGGATGTTCTTATGCGTGCTTACTCATTTTATACAGAGAGTATTTCCTGTTGGATTTTATAAATCAACCTTTTATGTAGTGCACAATGAAGGAGTCAGATCTGTGAACATCTTTTTAGTATTGGCTTAAATGAACAAACTGATTAGAATATGAAATATATGTAGTGTATGTGATTTGTATTTTTAAAACATTTTTGTAATCTTTTACTCACCCTTATGTGGTTCCAAACAAATATCAAAACTTTGGAGTCTGTAAGATTTAAAAAAAAAAAAGTTTTTGAAAGAAGACTCTTGCCCACAAAGACTGCATTTATTTGATCAAAAAAAGTAAAAACAATAATATTATGAAATATTATAACTTATAACTTATAACATTTTATTATATTTAAAAAGCAATTTATTCATGTGATGACAAAGCTACATGATCAAAAATGCAATAAAATAGTAATATTGTGAAGTATTACTACAATTTAAAAGAACTGTTTTGTATTATAATATATTTTAAAAATGTATTTCTGTTATTATAAAGCTGAATTTTCAGCAGCCATTACTCCAGTCTTCAGTGTCACATGATCCTACAGAGAAATAATTCTTATATGCGGATTTGCTGCTCAAGAAACATTTCTTAATATTAAAAGTTTTGAAAACAATTGTGCTGCTTAATATTTTTGTGAAAATCATGGTACATTTTTGTGAGAATACTTTGATAAATAAAATGTTTGATCAACAAAATTTAGAAAAAACAGCATTTATTTGAAGTAGAAATCTTTTAAATGTCTTTACTGCCACTTTTGATTGATTTAATACACCCTTCCTTAAAAGAAATATTAATTCCTTGAGGAATTAAAAAAGCTTTCTAATTCTAAAGGTACTATTTTATGATTTTTGTCCTTTTTGGAGCACTTTCATTTTATGGAAAACATTAGCTTGGACAGACAGTCTGGCTAGTTGTTTCTTTGGTGTTTCTCAAAGAGAAGTTTTTTGTTATTAGATGGTCTGTTGCTTTTAAATGTTTGTTAAATTGTGTAAAGTAAAGGTGAGCACATCTTTTTGTGATAACAGCTGGCAAGCTGACAGTATATTCACACAGACAGATGTGAACTAATGAAACGTTAGCATGCTAAATGCTTCTCTTCTCATCTTAATGTCCCACATAGAGTTGTTATTGGTTATTAGGGATGTGATGCTTGTTTTTTAAACCAATGACAGTCTGTTGCAGTCAGCAGCAGGGGGTAGTGTGCTGTACTGGTTAAAGATCTAGGCTGCTAACGGAAAGAGTTTGAATCCCTCATTGAATTACCATTGTGCCCTTCAGCGAAACACTTACAGCAACCCCGGTTTCTACAGTGATGATTCTCCCTGTTAGAACTGCACTTTAAATTGCTTCGGGTCACGGCATCTTTTAAATGACTAGAACTCAATAGAAGCTTATGATAGTATCACTAGTTCAGGTGAGTGAAGGTGAAAGGGACAGGCAGAGAAGTGCTATTGACCCCGAGCAATGTTGAGTCCGGAGTCTAGTTAGTATGATGATGATTATGTTTGATATAACTGAGAATGAGTTTTTGCATTTGGATAAAAATGCAAGTAAGCATAGAAATAGGAGATTTGGAAAAAGTTCTGTCTTTTTTGGATTCTAGCATTTACACGCTAAAACAAAGTAAAGCGATGATACAGAGATGCTAATACAATTGAGGATTGTTCTCCTGACGAGAACTTTACACTTAATTTACATTTATGCATTTGGAATTTTACCCAAAGTGAGTTCTATCAGTTCATGCCTGGGATTCAAACCCATGACTTTGGAGTTGCTAGTGCCATTCTCTACAGTTTAAGCTACAGAAATGTTCAAAACAAGTAGAAAAAACGATGTTGATACAGAAGCTTATTTGGTCTCAGAAGAATCTGAGCACAGTTTGAGACATTGTTGAGATCTCATCTGAAGCTTCAGAGAAGACACATGTAATATTACTGGATTTTAGTCTTTGAAGAAAAATCTTAGGAAATTTAAATGGATAGTTCACCCAAAAATGAGAATTCTGTCATAATTTCCTTACCCTCATGTCTTTCCAAACCTGTATGAATTTCTTCTGGGGGACGCTAAAGAAAATATCTTGAAGAACATTGGAAACCAAAGATTTGAGGCCATTTCTCAAAATATCTTCTTTTATGTTCCACAGAAGAAAGAAAGTCATAGAGGTTTGGAACAACACAAGGGTGAGTAAATGATGACAGAATTTTAATTTTTGGGTGAACTAATGCTTTCAGTAAAAGCCTCCATTTCATTTTATTTTCTGGGAGAAATGATAGAGATATAAAAGAGTTTTTTATTTATTTCCTGCAGCTATTAAAATAAGCATGCTGTGATGATCATAAGCAACATTTATAGCTGTCTCCTGTCTGGATTCATTAATCTTCGTGTCTCCTTACCTCGCGAGGCTTTTCTTTTTGTGATATGTTTGGCCGCATAAAGTCTACATCATAAAATCATATTTAGAACAGCTGCTCATTGATCAAAGGATAAGCAAATACGCACACTATTTTCTTTGGACCGTATGCACACATCCTTGTCATAAATTAGTCAGATTTAAACATACGGAGAGGGAAAAAAGAGAAAAGTTGCTTTTTGGCAGCAGTGGCCGCTTACGCCATACTGTACACACACACACAATTTGAATGGCTCTTTAGCGAAGTGGTGGCTTGCAGTTAGTGAAGCACTGCAGATCGACAGCTCGCTCTGTCTCTCCTCCCTCCCTCCCTTCCTCTCTCCCTCTCCTCTTCTCTCTCACAAGCACACCATCACAGCTCGGCAGTCGTCCTGACAGGAGCACGCACTCCTCTGCTCTCCCGCTTCTTCGCCGATTAATTCCAGTCACTCATTCGTGCGCCGAGCAGCCCGCACGGGGCTTGCAGAGACGCTCCGAGTTCATTCGCTCACCCCTGCTCTCCCCCGTCCTGGGGAGTTTACCGCTGGATTAGTGGACGTTTTTTTGTTTTTGCCCCCAGCAGCGGGAGAAGGACGGGCGAAGCGTGAGGATGGCCCAGCAAGCGGCCGTGGGCCACCAGGACACGCTGGCAGTGCCGCCCATGCCCAAGCATGTCGGGCTGAATGAGGACCTGGTGAAGATCCTGAGGGAGAACCTCCTGCAGCAGGAGCGACCCCGAGGGCACCGCCGCTCGCCCTCTTCCATTTCGCCCCGGCTGTCGCCACGGAACTCCCCCCGTCTCCTCCGACGGATGCTTCTCAACAACAACAATCACAAGCAGAGGCGCTTCACCGTGGCACATACTTGGTAGGACCCTGCCTGCCATGTTTTTGTATTTTTAAAATTTATTTATGGCTTTTTATCAGAGTTGGAAAAAGGAGCGTTTGTATGTACGTCTTGTCAAACAGTTTCTGTGCGTGAGAAGTTTTGTTCTGTTTGTTGTGTCTTTCGGAATCGTTTCCATACGCTTCCTTCCGTGGGTTCTGCGTCACTTTGAGTGGCGACTGCCGTTTTCAGCCCGCTGGCGTGCTATTTGGTGTGCAGGCAAACAAATATTAATGTGCATGTTCTCCTTTGATATTACCGGTCTTTCCATAACACCTGGCAGATGCTCTCCCGCCACTGTTGAATAAATCATACCTGCATAAACGCTCTTTCAGGCTTTCCCCCTTAAGGCGAACGTTGAACGGATTAATAACTACATATCGCACTTCATCCTCCAGTATCCTAATCATCCAATTTCTTGCCAGCAGAAATGAGATGCAACTAATTGTTTTTTGTCATTGTTGTTGAAGGTGACGGAATATTGGGCTCCAGGAAGGATTTTTACATTGCCTTCTACTGTATTCACTATCTTAATTTCACACTTCCTTTCCTGCCGCCCCCTTGCCATCCAGATTACTGTCACAAGCCACTTTAGAAATACATGTTCTTTGGCCTTTTTTCTGTTTCTGATCCAACACCAGAGAGATGTGCTGAGCAGAAACACTTCTCGGTGCAATTCTCATATGTAAAAGGTGGCGTTTAAGTCTTCGCCCTGATGAAATGGAAGTAGTGATAGATCTTTTCTTCCGTTTTGTGATGTACATCCAAGTGTAATGGATTATGAGAAACAAAGAACTGTAGGGCGGGACGTAGTTCTATGCATTCGTTGTTGATTGGTTTTTGAAATGTGGGCATTGCTCTCAAACCTTCAAACAATTTTCAGTCTGCATACACTTTTAAGCAGGTTAAATGATTGGAGTAGCCCTGCATACGTCACCAGAGAGAAGTCTGACATTTTCAGCGGACGGTTCAGTTTTAAGTAAACATTACAAGGTCAAAGCATTTTTTAAAATATAAAACACATGCACTAATGAAATGTTTACAGGAAGATTTATCAGATGCATCCAGTAACTAGGACTCTTTTGCATTTCATGCCAACCTTAATGCAAATGAAATCACACATTCGTACATTCTCACTGATTTTGCAATCATTTGTATTGATCCCTACCCTCAAGATGATTTCTCTTCAGAGAAACGCTCTGTCCATTCTTGAAAGCCTTTGAATTGATGCGCTCATCCAAGGTCTATCAGCTTGTTTGGTTAGAGACGGCTTTCCAGAGAATATCATCATTCAGAACTGCAGGGGTGTAATCAAGGTGTCAGCGTCTATGCTCATTAAATCTGCTTTAAATGTAGATGGCCTTGTGCATTTGCCCTCATTTTTCCAGCATGTCATATATCTGCAGATATAATTTGTAGTGGTAACAAGCATACTCAGAAATCCAAGTCAAAGTTACATGGTTTTGGCGATAATGAGAAATACGCCCTTGTTATTTGCAATTAGCTATTGCTAGTGTGCAGAAAGTGCTTCTTGTTTGTCAATTGACTAGGACAGCTAGGCATTATTGACGTATCTGTTTTTTGCTCTCAAGAGATCCCTTTGTAAATGTTGCCCATCTAAAAGAGGAAAAATCCCTGCTGTGTTTCAGATGCGATTAATTGGCCCACATTTCAGAGGTGTGGGAGCTGTTTTGTGTAAACGGTAAAAAAGGAGATCGCTTTGCTCAACAGCTGTTGGATTCAAATGCCTTTTTTAAACGCCATTATTTCGCCCCTGCACAGGAAAATGGTTCCATCAATCAGGTGAAATGGAGCCTGAGGTTTTGCCATTTGGGGGGTGATTTCTAGGATGGCCTCAGATAGAAATCTCTCGGATTTCGGGTATTTCAATTTTCCAGTACATTTTCATGTCCACATTGTCTTAATATATTGGGTAAAATATAAAACTTTTTTTTTTTGAGATTGAAATAACATTAGTTAGTTTCTTTTGTCGCAATATTCCAATTAAGTGAACATGGAGTGAATGTTAAATAATTTTACTTTTTTTCCCCTTTTTTTCACCATGTCACTGGGTGTATAGCACTGACTTAGAAAATTATATTTTATTACTTGAAATGAAATTTATTAGGATATATCCCAGGTATTTCTTCTTTTGTTTTTTTGGTTCTTTAATCAAAAAGTTTGCAAGAGTGTTGCACAAAAAGTGTGAATTTGAATTGGCCTGATCCATCCATCAAGATCAATCAATCCATCTTTTTTTTTTTCAAAAGTTTTAAACAAAGCTTTGTCAAGACAATATTTAAAGTTTGTTTTGACCAACTTTGCCTTTCTAGTTGAATTTCGTAGAATTTCAGTTCAATTCTACTTCCATACATTTAAATTACTACTTCAGTTGGTGCACAACTCTGGTTTCCAGCAAAACATTAACAACTTAGCAATGGCAAACTCGTGCTTTTTTTCCACTGTCTTTCTTTTTTTGCTATTTTGTGAATGTGTAAATCTGGCGTACCCTGAAATACGTTCCTAAATTACAACACATGCACAAGTTCAGAAGGTAGTGCATAACGATAATGACCTACATGTGTCTTGTTTGCAAGAGCAGATGGTCAGATGACAGAATGAAATAATCATTTAACGCTTATTAGGAATCGCTTGTAATCCTAATGGACTTAGGTGTCAATTAATGTTTCTTATGAATCATGGCTTAGAAGGTAGTGCGTCTCAAATGTTGGTCTTTTTCTAGATTTTACCAGGCCAGATAGGGCTTTTGAATCTTTTATTCAGAACCATTTGGACTGGATGTGGTTTACATTGTTTGAGGCTGGATGCCCACTGTGACAAAAAGAAGCACTTCACAGTCATGGTACGTTTTTGAAAAGATGAGAGGAAGCAATGTTTACAACAGTCCTCAAATCAAGTCCCCTTGTTATATTTCCTCTCACTATCACTGAGACAAACTAGAGATATTTTGACAAATGTATGATACAGATCATCAGCACCACTGCATGCACGCTGTGCGCTCGTTTTCTCGCTCGCTCTCTCTCCCCCTCGCTCTCCGGCATAGTCATACTCTCGCTCACACATGAATGCACAAAAAACAAACACAGAAGTACACACAGTCACGATTCCATCACCTCCCTTTCTTTCCTGCTCACCAGCGCCGTGAGTTACCTTAGTAATAAGTTAGAAAAAAGGTTTGAGAGATTTCCAGAGGCCTTGAACTGAAGAATGTGAGGAGTGATGTAAGAGGCACTGCAGGTTGGGTGGAAGAGATGGAAAGAGTGCATGCAGAATGGAGAGGAGGACCACTATAGAAAAATTTACGAGAGAATATATAATGCTCATTATAGCTTTTTCATGACCTATGCAGATTGTTATGTTTAAATGGCTGTTAACCAATATCCAGAACTGATTTTTAACATATATTTTATTATTAGTAATAAATGGTTCTTCTGATGTATGTACAGTGAGGTCCATGTATATTTGGACACTGACACAATTTTCATAATTTTGGCTCTGTATGCCACCAGAACAGAATTAAAAATAAAACAATAAAGATGAAATTGAAGTGCAGACTTTAAGCTTTAATTGAAGGGGTTGAACGAAAATATAACATAAAATGCTAGGAATTACAACCGTTTACCTCCTTTGTGATGCTTTGCCTGGCCTTTACTGCAGCTGACTTCAGTTGTTGTTTGTTTGTGGGTCTTTCTGCCTTTAGTTTTATCTTCAGCAAGTGAAATGCATGCTCAATCGGGTTGAAATCAGGAGATTGACTTGGCCATTGCAGAATAATCCACTTTTTACCTTCAAAAACTCTTGGGTTGCGCCGTCCAATCAACTTTGCTGCATTTGACTGAATCTGGGCAGAAAGTATATCCCTATACACTTCAGAATTTTCCCGGCTGCTTCTGTCACGTCATCACTAAACACCAGTAACCCAGTGCCACTGGAAGCCGTGCATGCTCATGCCATCACACTGCCTGTAGACATTGACAGTGACATGCCTACCTCATGGAGAGTGTTTATCTCTTGGCTGGATGTTGTGAAAGGGTTTTTCTTTACCATGGAGAAGATCCTCCTATCATCCACCCCTGTTGTCCTCCGTGGACATCCAGGCCTTTTTAAGTTGCTGAGCTCACCAGTGCAATTTTTTTCTCAGAATGTACCAAACTGTTGATTTGGCCACTACTAATGTTCCTGCTATCTCTCTAATGGATTAGTTTCGTTTTTGAAGTCTGTTTCACTTGTATGGAGATATCCTTTGTAGGATATCAGACCGAATCAGACAATCTAAGATTTGGTCAAACATGGCTGAAACCTGATAACGAAATAATAGGCCACGCCTGTCCATGAAACAGCTTTTGAGTCAACTGTCCAATTACTTATGGTCCCTTGAAAAAGGGGGAGGTGCATAACCATTGAGAATACCCTCAAATTAGAGCTCAGAGTGTGCACTTTAAGGCCCATATTCATTATATAACTGTATATATATTATTTATAATCAAAATAATAAATATTATTGGTTTTGTTGCTGTTATTATTTATAACAATAAGAATACAAGTGCTTTATTGTTGTTAATAATACTATAATACTATTGCTAGTACTACTACTAATAATTATTATTATTCATAATAATAATAATTGTTTATTATTATAAAATAATACAAAATACTAAAATAATTTTTGCACAATAATGTTTGAACTAGTCTAGCAAAATTTATGATACCATTTGTAACAACGTTCGTAGTTCGGGAAGAAGGAGGCGGGAACCGGCGAATATTCAAAGAAAACTTTAATAATAAAATAAACAAACACAAAACGAAAGTAAAGCGGCAGCCCCTCGCGGACGACTGCCGCACACAAAACACAAAATAAAGTCCAGGCCTGGTCCTCTCTCGTCTTTCACTGTCGTAACTCCTCCTTTTATCCTTCCGGAGCTCCTCCGTGGGACTCGAGACCGGTGAGTGGTGCAGGTGTCGCTCATTATCAATTACTCCACCGGCCTCGCTCCATTCCCACGGCTCTCGGCCCTGCCCCCACTCGTCACACCATTGTTGTCAGATTTTATTGCTGATTTAAAAATATGCAATCTTGACTAATATTTTCGGAGTAGATATAAACTATACTTGCAATTTTCAGCAGCCATTACTCCAGTCTTCAGAGTCACACGATCCTACAGAAGTTCAGAGTCCAAATCACCCAATCAGCCCAGCACCTCACCCATAAACCCCCTCACAGCTGAAGCTCCCATACCGACACTGCAATGCCTCGCATATTGATTTTTTTTTTCTTTCCTGCCATACTGTATGTTCCTTTTCTCATCCTCTATCTCATTTCAGCTGAAGAACTCTGAAGCTTTGCTGAAATCACTGTTAGCTTTCACAGCAGCACAGCCAAGAGCGTTGATTCCATATAGATGAGGGGTGAGCGCGCGTCGTGCTGGAGGAAAAGTTTCAAAAGTGCTGGAGAGGCAGAAAAAAAAGGTGTGGGTGGGAAGAGATGGACTTCAGCCGAGGTGCCCGAGTCAACCAGCAGAGAGCAGATAGCAGGCGTACATGCAATACAGAGGTATTACAAAAAAACGAGGCAAACTCGCAACATCGTTGCAGTGCTTTCCACCAAGCACCCTGCAGAACAGCAATGCGTGGGTGGCTTGAGCTGTACTCACAGAAGGCAATAACTTGATCAAAGCGATTGTTTTCTCTAGACTAGAGATGCAACAGGGTGACTATCAGCCAGAGACAACTGAAGGTCATGGCGATGACAAGCAGCAGACATTTGTGCAGAAGAGAGATGCCATGAACTGATGCATAGCTACATAAACAGGCACTTCAGATTTGTTCTAGCTGGCGGTTTGATTCAAGCCACAGCTGCTTTATTGTTCTACACACACACACACACACACACACACAAACACAGTAATGTGCGTGTGCATGTTAGTGATGGGTCAGGAGGAGGGTGGACTAGTCATCCACCAACTGATTAGATGATTTGTGAGGTCAACTAGATTTAATATATTTAGCAGCAGTGCTTTCAAGGGAATGGATTTCGAGGAGCAACTTTTAAAAATATTTATGTGGTTTAGTGCATATTGCACTTCGATGCAAAGGGGGCGCTAAGGAGTCTGGAGAAATAACAAAAACATATTTAATTCAGTATTAATAAGGTTAAATGATAAATGTTTTAGCCTTTCAGATTTAATCTGAATTACATCAAAACACAACTTGTCAATTTAATTTCTTCTAGATAATTTTACACATTTATAATATATACAGTATATTTAGCATTTAAAGGGATAGTTCACCCAAAAATGAAAATTCTGTCATTAATTACTCACCATCATGTCATTCCAAACTCGCAAGACCTTCGTTCATCTTCAGATCACAAATAAAGATATTTTGATGAAATCCGAGAGCTTTCTGACCCTGCATAGACCGCAAGGGAACTACCATGTTCAAGGCCCAGAAAGGTGGTAAGGACATCATTAAAATAGTCCATGTGACATCAGTGGTTCAAGAAATTGTTGAATAAAGTCATTATTTTTGTTTTCTTTGCGCACACAAAAAGTATTCTTGTAGCTTTTTAAAATTAAAGGGGTCATATGATGCTGCTAAAAAGAACATTATTTTGTGTATTTGGTGTAATGAAATGTGTTTATGCGGTTTAAGGTTAAAAAAACACATTATTTTCCACATACTGTACATTATTGTTTCTCCTCTATGCCCCGCCTTTCTGAAACGCGTATAAAAGTTACGCCTTCTTTCTTTGCGTGAACATTTGGGCGGCGTTATGCAAATCTTCCCAGATAGTGACGTAGGTATGTGGGGGCGTGTTAGAACGAGCTGTTTTAGGTAGGCGTGGCTGACTCTTAACTTTTATAAAGAATATCTCTTTGGATTTGAGACTTTGAGATTTGAGTCTTTGCAACTTTACAGATCTTCTTTATGCACCAAGAGCTTGTAACACTCCAAAGAGAAAGGAAAAATTGAAATCGCATCATATGACCCCTTTAAGGTTTAAGCACTGATGTCACTGATGTGAGTATTTAATGACAGAATTTTCATTTTTGGGTGAACTAACCCTTTAACATATAAATATAAATGGATCTTTGTGTATAAGATACATGAGATTTGTGACATTGTTTGTTCTGTGTTGTGTCTCTAAAGTTGTGTCTCTAAATTCATCCTTTTTAAAGCATAGCTGCAAAGTAAAGACCTGCGTGGGACGGATTTTTCAGTCCCGCTCCCGCCCGTTCCCGCAAGATTCTGTCCCGCGCCCGCCCGCTCCCGTAAAAGTATATCTTATCTGGTCCCGCTCCCGCCCGTGACATTCATGTTTTGTCCCGCTCCCGCCCGCAAAAGCCCGCATAAAAGTAATCTATATAGATTGTTTTCAGTACATTGAAGAAATTTACATGAAATGGTTCTGTAACATCTCCTAAGCTCCACAACATCCCAGCATAAACACGGGAGTCCCGCTAATCATTTCATTCTCCCGCATCCCGCACACACACGAGTCTCTTCCCGCCCGCACTCGCCCATCAAGAGTTGTCCCGTGCCGCACCCTGTTGCGTTGGGTCCCGCGGGTCCCGCTGTACTCCCGCGGGAGTGCAGGTCTCTACTGCAAATTCACAGGCTTCAGCAAGAAATTTCAAGACAATTAGTGACAGATTTTAAATCTTCTGCTGTGACCAATGTACCTGTTATCATGAATAATCCATAAGTCTCTGTTTTTTTTGGTAAGGAATATGAATATTTGCTGCAATAATAGTTTTGTGCAATAAAATACTTTTAGCTAATATGATACATATTTAAAAATTTAAGTTTAATTCCTTTTGCAAACAGGATGTAGAATTGCAATTTGAATGTAAGGAAGTAGAATTAAAAGTAATTGAAATCCATGTAACTTATTTTTAACTGAAAATGTAAAGTTTATCAAGACAAACTTTGAATATTTGCTTGGCATAGATAAATAGATGGATGAATGGATGGATGGAGTAGATAGTTTCAGATAGATAGATAGTTTTTAACAGATAGATAAATAGATATAAGTGAAAGAGATGAAAATAGGTAGTTTTTCTCATCCCTAGTGCATCTGATTTTAACAAGACAAGAGGGAAGGTACTTGTATTGGTGAATGTCACATCTGATGGAAATATGGCAATTGGCATGTGTTTCTTTGATTTGCAGACGTGATAGCATGCGCTAATCATTTCGCACATCTGCAGTGTGCAACGTGTTTATTAGCAGTAATTATGCAAATGACTTTTTCTTCATTTTCCCTATCTCCTCCACCCATGTGTAATTTGCCCAGTAATGAGCGGCAAGTCGGATTTGAGCTGAGGAAACACTAAATTAAATCTCCTCTAAATTATTAATCAATTGAATTAACTCACAGGCCAATAATTTATTCCCAAATAGAATTAAAGTCATTCTCAAACAAACAGAGCTACTGTAGATGAACTACAGTCTGAGAGCGAGTCTGTTTCCATGGCCATACCATAACAGAGAGGTTGCCATCCACTTCTTTGTGCTTTAAGGATCCTTAAACTGTATGTGGATTTTAAGGATGGTTTTTCGCAAGCTGAAGGTCTCCCGGAAGGAACTGTGAGGCGTTGTGCGTGAGATTGGGCTTGGCACAAGATTGGAGTACAGAGGGCTGCCTGAAAATAATGAATCGATGTGGGCAGGAAAAAGGAAGGGCATTGGCAGCCCAGATGCTCCGCTGCGCTTTCAAAGCTTTTTAGAGAACTGATTAAGCTGTGGTCTAATGAGCTGCAGTGTCCCTCCACTGTTTCGGCCCTTTGTTCTTTTCATTTCAGAAATGAAAAGCAAGGCTTTGATTGAAACCAACCTAACCTTTGTTCTTCTCACTGCTAGAGATTCTCCTTATTTATCCCTGTGCACCGACCAGAACTGAACACAGCTGCTGAAATGAAGGTACAATTTTGTTTGAAATGGAAATGATGCATAAGTGATCCTGGGCTTTCCGGTCATCATTCCAGAGTCGTATCATGGTATCCTGCGCCTGGGAGGTGTTGCAGCGTTTGGTTGTTAAACGGTTTTTCTGTAGAGCTTTTCAGTCATGACATTGATTAGCAGGCCAACCCAGAAGGATAATTCACCACTGCATTGTTCAAGAATAGCGGCTTTTGATTTATGAGTAAAATAAAATTGCTTGAAGAGACAGATTCACAATCATACCTCAGATTAGTTTTTTTTATATGTAATGTTTTTTTGATGTTTAATAATAAATTTTTATATTGAATAATATATTTAATATTATATATTTTTGAAATTTTGAATTTTGTTTATATTTAATATACATTTTTATTTGTAACATTATTTTTAAATATTTAAAATTATAGTAATATTAAAAATATGTATAATATATTGTATAATTAAATATTTAATGTGATACATTATAATATACATTTTATATTTTATATGTGATATTTTTAATATACTGCCAACTTAGAGAAGCTGTATATTAATGAAATAGTTCACCCAAAATTGAAAATTTGCTGAAAATTTACTCGCCCTGTAAGATGTAGATGATTTTGTTTTTCATTTGAAAAGATTTGGAGAAATTTAGCATTACATCACTTGCTCACCAACTGATCCTCTGCAGTGAATGGGTGCCGTCAGAATGAGAGTCCAAAAAACTGATAAAAACATCACAATAATCCACAATAAATGTCTTTAATAATAAGTTAGTATATATATTTATAATCAGCTCTACCTTTTCACACCCTACAATGCCTCCCACAGTCACCTTCGTTGTTTTGAAGAGCAAAAGTCTATAAGATTTTTCTTACATATTTAATTCTACATTTATCAAGAACGTGAACTCTTCCTTGTTCTGCTCACTGAAAGTGGGCAGTAGTGTTGGTGCTATTTTCATACTTTCATACTAGCTCATGTATTCAAGATTTGAAAGGAATAAATAAAGAAATAAAACAAACTTGCCCACGCAGTCCCCCAGCGTCCAACTTGCTATCCAACTCCAAAAAGCGAATCTCTGGGAGTCATGGCTGTGTCAGTATCAAGTGTCACATCTAGAGCTCTTCAAAGATAACTGAAAGAGTTTTGTGAGAGGTGAAAACCAAATGACTCCCGGAGATTTGCTTTTTAGAGATTTCGATTAGTGTGATTACTTCTTCTGTTTCATTATACTTTTTTTATTTCTTGAATACTTGTGCTAATGAGAATGTGTGTCATTTATTTTACTTACTTTTCTTTGAGTTTTTATTTTAATTTATTTATGTAATTTACTTTACAGACTACTCGTACATCAAAACCACTGTTCTAGAAACTCTGTTGGGAACCCGTGCTTTGAAAATGCTAATTTGCTTCCAGGTTTTAAACTGAACAGCTGTAGCCTAAGCAACAAACACACACAAAGCTTTTTTCAAAGTAAAATCTTAACATAACCATTGTGTGCTTTGTCAGGTTCAATATTTGAATGCTTCGGCGAATGTTTGAGGTGAAACCTGCGTATTCTATCACATGTCAAAGCAACAGATTGAGAAGGTTATCCTTTTCATCCACTTTTATTTTCTTAGTAGTTGGTTGGTGCTCCATGCTGACATCCCTATGCATGTGGGATGTGCAATCTCTGAGAAATCCTTTGCCTGCAGTATTGATTAATCGTCCAACATTTGATCAAAACTGTATTTTCAGCATCATTACTCCAGTCTTCAGTGTCACATGATCCTTCAGAAATCATTCTAATATGCTGATTTGCTGCTCAAGAAACATTTTTTTATTATTATTATCAATATACACAGTTGAGTACATTCATCAAAATTTTTTTTTTTTTGATGAATAGAAAGATCCAAAGATCAGCATTTATCTGAAATAAAAAGCTTTTGTAACATTATACACTATTCCATTATTTTACTTACTTTTCTTTGAGTTTTTATTTTAATTTATTTATGTAATTTACTTTACAGACTACTCGTACATCAAAACCACTGTTCTAGAAACTCTGTTGGGAACCCGTGCTTTGAAAATGCTAATTTGCTTCCAGGTTTTAAACTGAACAGCTGTAGCCTAAGCAACAAGCACACACAAAGCTTTTTTCAAAGTAAAATCTTAACATAACCATTGTGTGCTTTGTCAGGTTCAATATTTGAATGCTTCGGCGAATGTTTGAGGTGAAACCTGCGTATTCTATCACATGTCAAAGCAACAGATTGAGAAGGTTATCCTTTTCATCCACTTTTATTTTCTCAGTAGTTGGTTGGTGCTCCATGCTGACATCCCTGTGCATGTGGGATGTGCAGTCTCTGAGAAATCCTTTGCCTGCGGTATTGATTAATCGTCCAATCTTCATGCTTCTCGCTGCACTTGAAACCTGTTAGTCATGTCTCGCAGAGACATTACATTTTAGTCTTACCCTGCACTGTATAAATATACAAATATACCCTTATCTTTGCTCTCAGTTCACTTTCTACATCTCATTACCGACCACTTTCCACTCATTTAAGATGTAATACTAAGAAGTACACCTACTCAGCCATGTTCTTGAGAGGACTTGAAGTCTTTCAGTGTAGTTATTAATTTCGTGACCTTTGGAAGATTGTTCCGTAAGATATGTAGTGAATGCAGACTGCTTAATAATCTCAGCCTAACAATCATATATTCAATTTTTACAGTTCATGAAAATTTCTGACAGCAGATGCACCAGTGCATCATTGTTTAGGACACAGCATTATTGTGTTAATTTAGTTAATGAAATTGCTGATTTTTTTTTTCATTGTGGAACTTTAATATTAAGGGCCATGATTTTAATTATCATATACTGTTAGTAAAATATGATGGTAAAAATGTAGGCAGTATATCAGCAGGTTTTCATAATAACACTGAAACAAATTGGTGTTGGATTTACAATTTTCAATTTATCAGTAAAATAAAGTCTGTGTCATTCCTCAAATATTTTTTATTATACATTTTTGACATTTAATACTATATTTTATATTAAACATGATGTATTTTAATATTTAAATATTGTTAAATATTTAGAAAATTGTAAACAAATGATTACTTTGAAACAATTTTAATTCAGAAACTAACATACTCTAATAATTTCTAATAATATATAATATATATATACACTACCAGTCAAACGTTTTTGGACAGTAACATTTTTAATGTTTTTGAAATAATTCTCTTCTGCTCACCAAGCCTGCATTTTTGTATCCAAAATACAGCAAAAACAGTAATATTGTGAAATATTTTTACTATTTAAAATAACTGCTTTCTATTTGAATATATTTTAAAATGTAATTTATTTACATTTGATCAAAACTGTATTTTCAGCATCATTACTCCAGTCTTCAGTGTCACATGATCCTTCAGAAATCATTCTAATATGCTGATTTGCTGCTCAAGAAACATTTTTTTATTATTATTATCAATATACACAGTTGAGTACATTCATCAAAAATTTTTTTTTTTTGATGAATAGAAAGATCCAAAGATCAGCATTTATCTGAAATAAAAAGCTTTTGTAACATTATACACTATTCCATTCAGTATAATTTGTATTATTTTTTTGGGAAAGAAATTATAGAAATTAATACTTTTATTTAGCAAGGATGCTTTAAATTGATCAAAAGTGATGATAAAGACATTTATAATGTTACAAAAGATTTCTATTTAAGATAAATAGTGTTCATATCGATATCGGAATCATATCGTATCGACCGAAATTAAGAAATATATCGTGATATCAATTTTGGCCATATCGGCCAGCCCTA
>NW_015640052.1:231592-247699 GCF_001515625.1 Sinocyclocheilus rhinocerous
ATTCCATTCAAAAGCTTGGAGTCAGTATATTTAAATCATTATATATTTATCATTAAATTATGAAATTATAGAAATTAATACTTTTATTTAGCATGGATGCATTAAATTGATCAAAAGTGATGATAAAGACATTTATAATGCTGTTCTTCTGAACTGTGTATTCATCAAAGAAACCTAAAAAAAATTCTGCTTAGCTGTTTTCAACATAATAACAATGCTAAATGTTTTTTGAGCAGCAAATCCGAATATTAGAATGATTTCTGAAGGATCATGTGACTGGTGTAATGATGCTTAAAATCCAGCTTTAAAATCACAGCAATAAATTACATTTTAAACTATATTCAGATTGAAAGCAGTTATTTTAAATAGTACAAATATTTCACAATATTACTGTTTTTGCTGTATTTTGGATCGAATAAATGCAGGCTTGATGAGCAGAAGAGAATTCTTTAAAAAACATTAAAAATCTTGCTGTCCAAAAACTTTTGACTGGTAGTGTATATTACAGTGAAGGACAGTTTTCACAATATTTTATTTATGAATTGTTTTTTATGTTTGATACATGATATTTATACATTTTTCAAAAATGTTTTGAAAGTTTGGTTACCATTTGTCACGTTTTTCACATTGTGAACTAAAGTGATATTTTTTCATGAATATGAAACCTCTAAATGTTGACTTTTAAACTGTATGACTGAAACAAAAAATCAGTGTAAAAATCAAATCTGTGACCTCCTCCCTGCTGGCCATCAGAAGAAACAGTGAAGGGGCAGCTGTGCTTCGAGAACCCCATAAAATTAAAGTCAAGGCTCAATGAAGTTTATTGTTAGGAGCACCAGGTAATGATTGAAGAGGAAAAATGCTAGCTGTGCTGCAGATGAGACCTGTGCCCGCCGTCTCAGTACGTGCTGTGTATCTCTGCTCTCTGAGTGCTCGCAATGTGGTGGATGACATTTTGAATGCAATATATCTTCCACTTCAACCGTTCGATTTCTTCTGAAAACACTCAAAGGCTCATTCCTGGAAATGTTTAGAGATTGATCCTGTTATTCCTTTATTTGCAACCATAGAGAATATACAATATTACAAATGATATTTGTCCATATACGTCAGTCGGAGGAACTAATCTAATCTAAGATACTGTTGCTAAAATTGGAGTGATCTTTTAGATTATTAGATTTACATGTATTTTTATTCTAAAACTTTTTTTTTTTTTTTTTTTTTACAATACCTTACAATAATAATAAATGTAATAAAGTTTATGAATTTTTGATGATAATTTTTTTTATATTTCTTTGTATTTTGCATATTGTTGCTATGTTTCTGTTATTGCTACTCTGTACAGTGATCTTGAGCATAGGAAAGGTGCTTATTAATTAAACATTATTATTATTATTATTAATAATAATAATAATAAAGTTGCATTATAAAACATTCATTTTCACAAATGTATGTAACCACAATTATAATAAATTATAATACTTATCTATTCCTGGCTATACCATAAGGCATTAAAACAATATAAAACATTAAATTATACATTTATTTTCAAAGATAATAAGTGCACCACCTACTGGATATGTACAAATAATGACTGTTTCTAAACAGGTTTCTTGAAACACACTCCCTGTCTGCCATTGGTCGAGCAAAAATATAGCCCTGCCTCAAAGTATTGCCTTTAGTTGAGCCAAGTTGTTTGGTCATTATATGTTTTGGGCCTTTATATGAAATACATAAACCGGCTTCAAGAACTTTGTTTTGAGTATAGTTAGTTTATCTGCAAAGATTAATAGCATTTCATTGGTGAGTATTGTGGCATTCACATAAAAGACTACAGTTAACATCCTGACTATATTCTGAAGGCAAGTAATTTTTTTTTATATTAAATTTTTTTTTATTAAGCAGGAATCAAGGGGATTTGATGAATATAGACAGCACCTATAGTTCAGTAAAGCTGAGTGGTATTTCTGTAGTGTTTTGTTCTTATTAGTGTGTATCTGCTGAGACAAATGTCATTAGCGTCAGAGAAAAGACAAGCGGAGGAAGCATCTGGCTGAGAACAAGAAAGAGGCACTGGAGATTGAGACGAGTTCACCTTTCTTCGGGCTCGCTGCTCTCCTAAATCGTGACCTTTAGAGACAGTTTGACAGCACATGTGCTGTGGTCCTATTATATTGACTGTATCGAAGCAAGTATGTACTCCTGTATTTGTGTTTCTTTACCTGATTTTTGCATGTAATCATTGTGGTGTCATTTCTGTCTTTACATGTTTTGCTGAATTTGTGAGGGTCAGATGTTTAGAAATGTCTTGTGAAACATAAACTGGACTGTTGACGTTGTTGAAATAAACTGGTTTTAAGTTCAACAACGTCATTAGGTTTTTGTGAGGGTTAGGTTTAGGGGTGTTATATAGTCAATATTCAGAGCTGGGTCTAGTCGCAAACTTTATTTGATCTGGATATAAATTCTTAAAAACCCTCAGATTGACATTTTAGTGTTTTAAGCAGCGTCACACCCTGAATCTAGAGGTTCGTGAATATATTTCCATGTTAAAAGTCAACTAACTGTGATCAGTTAAAAGTAGACCAAGAACACACACATTTTTATCTTGTCCTCCTAGTGTTTTGCACATAGTAAAAAAAAACAGTGTGATTTATGCAGTCCAATTTACGAACAAAGTCTCTTTTGTGAATCAATAACATAAAGTGCAATCAGTGCAGTTCTGTTCACGAACAATTGGCTCTTATGAACCGATACTTTTTAGTCAGTCATAACAAATGACTCTTCCAGCCTAAACGATTCACAAACAAATTATTCTTTTGAATCGACCCTATTAATAAATTATTCAAAAAGTCTCACAAACTCACAAGTTACTGTTTTAATTAATCTGAATCTTTGACTGAATGAACTGGCTGCAGTTGAACTGCATAGTTTGGGACCTGTTGTTAATTTTAATGTTTTCATAAGGCAACATTTTAGAAGATCTGCTGCAGAAAAAGTTGAGAGAGAATTATTTCATAGGTAATTAAAATGTGCCAAATGAATTGTAATCGAATGAAATGAAATCGAAATAGGAATCGACTTGAGAGCAGAACTGAATTAAATTGAAAGGGCAACTGTGTATTGTTGTATACTATATATCATAATATATATGAAAACCATTTCTGTCAAAGCTGTGTCTTCACTAATATATCTTTATATTGTGTGTGTGTGCATGATTGATTGTGACTGGAGTGTTTTTCACCATATTGGATAATGAACGCAGAAAAGCATGGATCACTCACAGGGGAAGAATTGATATGCACCTCCTCAACTCCTCAAGAGCATGGAGAAGTTTAGCTGGCTGGCTAATTGCCTGATTAAAATATGAAGGCTGCATGACGCTCATGGAGCTGATTGACTGCTCTCCATACTGATGGAGATGTTCATCGCTGGGTTTGCACAATAATGCATGCAGACATCTACCAAAGCCCTCAGTCCATCATGCTAAAGTACGACACTTGCACTTTACACGTTTTTCTTTTCCCAGTGCCTTTTTGTTTTCCCACTCAACCGATGGTGTAAGGCTGAAATCAGCTGAAATTGTCTTTAAAGAGCTCATGCCCTCTGCCAAGCGTTTTTTTCGGTTCTTGTCTCAGAATAGCTGATAAATGTCAGGTGCTGTATTACCTCCTCTTCTGCACACACAGAATTAGCCCCCTGCATTAGTGCTGTAGGTTATTTATTTCTGCTCCTGCCGGACTGACTCTCTAATCCAGGGAGAATAGAGACAAAATTAACGTCAACCTGTCTGTTCCCTTATGTGTTTTAGGGGGAGGGAGGGGTGACAGAATAACCTTTGCACTGACAAATCACAGCTTCTTTACGACTGCCTGCCTGCTCACCGCATTAGACCTCTGTCAAAACTGAGCAATGGCTCCGCTGCCTTGAGGTACATGTGGTCTACACTTGCGGTTTTGTTATTTGGTGATTAGTTGTAAAGCAGACTTGGGAAATGGATAATAATAACTCTTGTAAAAGGGATCCAGATCTCAAAGTACTTCACTTAGGGAGGCTAGGAATAGTTCACTAAAAAAATAAAATTTGCTGAATGTTTACTTATCCTCAGGCCATCCAGGATTGTAGATGGAGTTTGTTTCTTCATCAGAATAGATTTGAAGAAATGTAGCATTACATAACTTGCTCACTAATAGATCTTCTGCAGTGAATGGGTGCTGCCAGAAGTGCAAACAGTTTATAAAAAAACACAATAATCCACACGACTCCAGTCCATCAGTTAACATCTTATGAAGTGAAAAGATGTGTGTTGTGAGAAACAAATCCATCATTAAGGCATTTCAACTTCAAACCGTCGTTCTGAACAAAATATGAGCTCATAATCTATAATAACTCTTCCTCCAGTATGGAGTTTGTTTCTTCATCAGAATAGATTTGAAGAAATGTAGCATTATATAACTTGCTCACTAATAGATCTTCTGCAGTGAATGGGTGCCGCCAGAAGTGCAAACAGTTTATAAAAAAACACAATAATCCACAAGTAATCCACACGACTCCAGTCCATCAGTTAACATCTTATGAAGTGAAAAGATGTGTGTTGTGAGAAACAAATCCATCATTAAGGCATTTCAACTTCAAACCGTCGTTCTGAACAAAATATGAGCTCATAATCTATAATAACTCTTCCTCCAGTGAAAATGTTCATCCCCTGTAGTCCTCTTTCATCAAAATCCACCAGCATATTTGCTTAGAACTGTTTTGGTTATTTCATTCTCCTGATTCAGGCGAGATGATTTGTTCATTGGAAAAAGAAATATTATGGGTATTATGGACTCCAGAAGCAACGGTTTGAAGTTAAAAATGTTTTGATGGATTTGTTTATTATAAACACTCAGCTTTTCTCTTCACAAGACATTAATTGATAGACTAGAGTCTATTATTGTGATGTTTTTATCAGCTTGTGATGTTTTTAGACTATCATTCTGATGGCACCCATTCACTGCAGAGGATCCATTAGTGATGTAATACTAAATATCTTCAAATCTGTTCAGAAACAAACTACAGTGAATACATTTTTAGTAATTTTGGTAAATTTTCATTTTTGGGTGAGCTATATTGCTTTAATGAAATGCTAAATTGAAATATAGTCTTAAAAAGACCTAATTTAACCCTAATTTAATAGTCTAGTCTCAAACAGTGTTTTATATAACGTTTCAAAACTATGCCAGACGTTAATATGCTCCAATGCATGGCAGAGTCAACATTTGCTCAGAAATAATTGTTGCCCCTCTCCTAGCACCAGTATATCATTACAGGAGAGGTCCAAGACCCCTCTTTTCTCAGAAAGTCTATTTATAGAAATTAATTTAGATCTGTTTGCAGTGGGCTTGCCATCACGATAGAGAATGGACATCACCTGGCTTCGTTTTCGTTCACCCCCCCCCCTCTCCACAGATTACAGGTTACAGATAACAGACCTGCATCACCCTGCCATCAGTCTGGTGTTGCTATGTGCTTTGTAGAAGTGTTGCACTGATTTAAGCAACCTTCACATATTGAATTAACTCCGGTTTCCATGGTGAGCAGCAACAGTGCACATAATCCCAGAGTGCTTCATTTAATTGCAGATCGAATCAAAACAAAGTAATGATGCCCGGAAATAACAGATAAAATGCACCGTCGGGCTATTTTTAGCTGCAGTGAAATATCTTTCGTGGCTACCCGCAGAAATAGCAAGATCTCATTTAAGCATGCTGGATTAGGATAGGTATCTTTTCCTGTATGCACTGTTGATCTGATTGAGCTGCAATCAGTAGAGTAAATAATTGAAATTTTTGAAGAAAATAAATTTCACTTCAGTAAGGGATGGTTTGAATTGTTTGCACTGAACACTAAACTAATTTTGCTGAGCCTAGAAATGAACAGAAGACACAAGAGAAGCAAGGGGAGGAAAGAAATGAGCAATAAAGCGATTTTCCTTTTCCAGTTAATTTTTGTTAGTGCTAGAGGCCATATGGAAATGTACTACTAAAGTCATTTACTTGACTTAATTGCTTTTAAATGTAAGATTAATAACAATTTATTATTAAATAGTGTTTTTTTCTAATGCCATCAGAAATGGATGTAACCCAATTTTATAAGTGCTGTCTGAAAGCTGTAGCTTAATTACATTTTCTATGCAAAAAAAAAAAAGTTTAAAGCATTATAAGATATTTTCAGCCTAATAATCCATAACGCCATGTATTATGAGTTTACTGGGAAGCCTGGTGGTCAGTAAACTCTTATATCGTGCATGTGTTTGCGTGTGTGAGTTTGTGTTTGCCTGTTTGTTTGTGTGCTGTCGGTGGCAGACGTGGTTTGGATTCCTGATTTTTAATTGGCCCTGGCAGACATTCAGAAGACATTGAATTACTGTGTTTAGCGTAACAGAGGGACAGACTGCAGCCCCCAAGTGTGCTGTTAGTGCTTATAGAGGGTATTTATCATTTGTAAGAAGGTCTGTGCAGAGAGCGAGTTAGATATATAGAGAGAGAAATGAAGAGAGAGAGAGAGAGGAAACATGAATGTTTGCAGATGGTTGAAAATCCACAGTGACCGTTCAGTGAGAGCAATACCATAGATTTAGATTTTTCATTTTAGCTCTGATTGTGCTGAATAAAACCTTTATGGGGGAAAAGAAAAACACACGTCGCCCTATGTTGGCTGGCAGGTTTTTGCTGTTTTATGGGAAATAACAGATATTACATTTTTGGCCGATGTGATAATAAATAAATAAGTAATTAAAAAAATAAAATAATTAAAAAATAATTAAAAAATAAAAACAATATTTTAAATGCTATAAGTAAATGTATAATGTTTATAATGAACATCATAATGTTATAGATATTAATGTTGAGATTACATTTGTTTAATTAAATTTTGAGCGTTTTTGTTGTTAACAACTGTTTTATTAAGTTTTCTTTTCAAAGAAAGCAAGAGTACAAAACAAAAAGCAACTATACAAACCTAGAACCCATCCCAAACCTATTGAAGAATATAGAAATAAAACACAAACAAAGAATCTGATTTTGAGCATTTTATAAACAATATGGTAAAGATACACTACCACTCAAAAGTTATATTTATATATAATATTTATTTTATTTATATCATATTTTTGATTTCTTTTTTTATTTGACCAAAACAACTGTAAAAAACAGTAATATTGCTAAATATTATTTATATTAAATATATTATTTATAATATATAATTTAAAATAACTTTTCTATTTTAAAATATATTTTAAAATGTGATTTATTCCTGTGATGCAAAGTTGAGTTTTGAGCATCATTACTCCAGTCTTCAGTGTCACATAATTCTTCAAAAATTATTCTAATATGCTGATTTGGTGTTCAAGAAACATTTCTTTTTATTATCAATGTTGGAGTCAGTTTGGCTGCTTAATTTTTTTTTGTGGAAACTGTAGTCAGGATTCTATGATTCAAAAGAAGTCAAAAGAACAGCATTGTAAATCTTTGTACTGTAACTTTTGATCAATTTAGTGCATTCTTGCAAAATATTATTATTTTTTTTGTTAAATCTTACTGATCCCAAACATTTGAATTGGTCTAGTATTCTGTCCAAGCTAGTTTAGCATGTCAACCAGCTGGCATCAGAACTTGATCTGCTAATAAGTGGCAAAAACCACATTACAAATGTAAACAATTTTTTACAGATGTAAAATCATTCATAAAGTTTTATTCATCCCATAAAAACCACCAGCAATTTTTCAGTGTGTGAATTATTTATTAATCTCAATTGTAGTTGCTTTCAATGGAGGATTATGGCTATTCTAGCACACTAGGAGGCAGGAAACCATAAGGAAAATCTGGGCCCCAAAACACAAACTGGAAAACAGAAGACTATAGCTTAGCCAGCAGTCAGGATAAATGCTGCTGAGGAGTAAACAAATTATTGAGCAGTCGTGTGGCATTCTCAACAGTCAGCCGTGTGATACCCCTTGCCATCTTTACAGTTCAATAGCACAGAACTGTCCTCACAGCTGTTGCTTGAGAAGGTGCTGGAACTACTGTGATGAAAGACATTTACAAGAGATCTCACCAGGCCAGGGATATTGTGTGTGTAGATCGAGAGAGAGAGAACAAGAATTTGTCCAATTAACAAAAATACCAAAGCTTGACATTTCTTGGTGCATCCAGCATTTGTTTCTTCCTTGAAATGTCACTCATTTGAATAGTTCCCCAACAGTATTGTCCTTTCAAGCCAGGGGCCATCAGTCTGGAAAAGAGCTGTCTGTTAACATAAAGAGACAGAATCCACAATGAATTATTACCGCTAGGAAAGAGCCTTATTTTTAGACCCCCCCCATAGAGATGAATGCATTATGGATGAATCTTCAAGCCTGTAAGGTTACAATATTTATGACACCATGTGTTATCTTAATTACTTATTACACTGATATTATGCAAAGCCTCATATCTGTAATGCATGCTTTGTTTTGTTTTTGTGATTTTATAGAGCGTAGGAAAAAATATTCTTGTCTGAAAATAAAAATAGTCTGAAGGTGTGACATTGTTTAAGTGAACCATTTGCGTTGGTTTAGCACCAGATTCGCTAAAGGAATTATGCAGATCAGCTAATAGTGCAGATTTGTGTTGAACCCATTTTCACAGTGCAAATCAAATCCTGCCGGCTGGTTTGTAGTGCTAAGTTGTGAACATGCTGGTAAAAGTACACAAACATCTAGGGATGTGCTGATATTAAAATTCTGGCCATTACTGATAAACTCATAATTATTTTTATGCTGTGGTTGATAACTGATAAAGGGCCAGTATTAAAAATCTTTACAGTTTTGCTTAAAATAAATAAAAATTAAATCTAAAATCAGTAGTTTCAATATAAATTCAATATTGTGATTAAAGGAATCCTTTACCCAAAAAATGTCTTACCCTCAGTCTCAGGATCCACTGCAGTGAATGGGTGCCGTCAGAATGAGAGTTTGAAAAGCCCCTTAATGATGAATTTATTACAAACAAGCAGCTTTTACTTCACAAGACTCGAGTCGTGTGGATTGTGATGTTTTAATCAGCTGTTTAAACTCTCATTCTGACGGCACCCATTCACTGCTGAAGAGCAAGTGATGTAATGCTAAATTTCTCCAAATCTATTTCTGTTTCTGTTCTAATATTTCTTATTTTTATTTCATTTGCAATAGCAAACAGTCATTGGGAAATGTTTAACAATTCATAAAAGTCATGCTAGATACAGGCCTTTATACAAGTATGTGACGAGTGGGGGCGGGGCCGAGAGCCGTGGGAACAGAGCGAGGCCGGTGGAGTAATTGATAATCTACATCTTAAATTTTGCAAAGTGCATAGCAGATATTTAGTTTTGAGGTGTTTTATAGCTGGTACAGTAGCTTTGCAGCATTTTAATCTTTAGTTTGAAGATGTTATGCCTTTGTTAATCATGCTGCGGTAAAAATATCTCCATAAAGGCTGTGATTCAGCGTAGATCTGCATGCATAGAACTGAGGTGCGAGGGTTCAGTGCACGAAAGATCAACAGATCGATAGTCAACAGCCGCTGAATTTTCCCCTTTGACAACGCTGCCTTCTCAGTGAAGAGCGAGTCTCTCATCTGCCTCTTCAGCACTCACTTCTATGCAACGAGTGTACAGTTAGAGCCAGTTACATTATTTAATCAGGAGTGTGCTGTTTGTGTGCTGTCGTTAATGCACCCGGTGTCCACCATAGTCTGTCATAGCATTGGATGTAGACTGTTTTAATGGCCCTGCAGCTATATTGGGTATGCGGTGGCCCTTTCCCACCTCTGTTTTCTCCTTACACTTGACTGCATCGTTGTATCTTTTCCTGAGCTTCCATTTTGCTTCTTGTTCAGTAATGCTTCCACTGGCTCTGCTCTTGCTCTTTGATTTCTGATATGTGTGATTTATTTCACTGTTAAAGGAGTATTCCAGATTCACAAGTTGACAGCATTTCGTGGCATGATGTTGATTACCCAAAAAATAAATTTTTAGGAAACAAGTGCATTTTAGCACTTCTAGTTCCAAACAGGGAAAATGTTTAAAAAAAAAAAAGACTGTGAAAAGCTACATTTAGCCATGTTTATTTAAAATTTTTTTTCATAAAATCTGTTCATTTGTGAAGATTATCGTGATGAACAAAATGTGTAAGAATTGTAAACTTTTATTATTCACAGAGCTTATTTTCTGCAAAAAAATCAAAATCCAATGGAAAAATCGGATTTGGTTTTTGTCAAGGGAACCAGGGTGATTGTTGTCAAACATATGTAATCACTACAGCACTCTATTCTTTTTGGTGGCGCTAGGAATTCCACACTTCACCTTTGAATTTGGTACTTAATCTAATTTTTGAGAGCAGATGAATGAGCAGTCATCTGTAGAGCGAGTCGGTGATTAGGGCTGTCTGACAGAGGTGCTGATAGTAACTGTGTGAGAGAGAAAGAAAGCCACTTATCACCTTTGCAGCCCATAAGCACTGTGCTAATTGTACCCGTTGCACTGTATAATGTCAGTGTACACTTGGTGAAATCCCCTGACTGATGCTATTTCTGATCGTTTGGAGCAGAAACGAGCCCCATGTACCTCCTTGGTTTAATAGCTGTGCTTAAGAGAGCGCTGAATTGCTGACTGCTGAAGTGTTAAGAGATGGAATGGAATATTAGCAAATTGCTTACACTGCAAATGCTGCAATCCAGTGTACGGTATGTAACGATAAACATTTTAAACTGTAGAATACTTTACATCTTTACTTATTAAATTTTGGGGTGGAGTTTAGTTCATAGTTTTGAGATTGATTTAGATTTTTTTTTTTCTGATGTTGGGATATATTAACTTAACTTTTGCCCAATAATGCTGCTTCTTCACTAATGTAAAGCTTAGTGCATTGTATTGTGGGATACAATACAATATGGGAATTGTAGTGTGCTCTAGTTATATTTTGTACACTTTTTTGAATACTGCACTACTGCATTCTGCAACAAAATATTATGAGTAGTATACTAAATATATCGCATAATTTTTGTACTTTTTTAATTCACTGTATTATAAATTTATACACCTCAGAATAATTTTATGAATACACTACAGTTCAAAAGTTGACGTTCGCATTAAACTTAAGGATGGATAAATACTTACAGTATTGGGAAAAATGGATTGTGTTTATGACTCTATGACACGGCTATTGTCTGCAAAAAAAAAGTCTTCAGTAAAAAATTTTTTTTTGTCTTCAGTAAAAAAAAATTCATGATTTTTCAGGATATATAAAAAAATCATATTTTTATCATTACATTTATAATTTAATTAAAAATATATTTTAGATCAACTTACATTTGTTTTTTCATATGTTTATTAAGGTTTATACTTATGTTAATAAGTATTAAGGATGTTTTTGTTTAATAAAGCAGGGATTATGGAGGATAAGGTTTTATTAAGACAGAAAGAGATAAAGCTTTATACTTTCCAGCCAATTAAAGCACCTGTGTGCATGGAAGGAATCAATAATAAATCTCTCTCCACATCACGCCCAGCCGAAGTTATAAAACAGCTTATTCACACCGGCCACTGAATAATTCATCGCCCTCCTCGACTACCAGGGTCTTCCTCACAGCTAACGCTCCAGCATGAGCTTGCATTATATGATAGGCTTTTTTAATGTGTCCTGTTGATGCAGATTTTACATTCACCAAGCCCTGCATCACGACTCAATTCCCCTGTGTGTTTAGATGATGTCCTCTCCCACATCACCACATTTCGACGAGTAGAAACAATAGCATGTTACGACCCTTATTAATGTAAAAAGAAATCAATAATTAATGGAAAACATAATTAAAATGCTAGCTTTTCCTTTAAAGCAGCTTGGTTCCATAAGTTGATGAGGTGACAGACAGCGAGAGCCGCATCAGCACGAATAACAATTAGCAAGTTGGTTTTGGCCCCTTCTCTCAGACGCTGCCTGATCGTGCACCCTATCTCTTTGTGTCTTCTCTTACATAATTCTGCTCCTTCTGCTATTTACAGTACATCACTTCTGTTTTCAGGGCTTTCCACAAGATACCCACAATTCTCCCTGTTTCTCCTGCCGTTGGCATTGGAGGTGGGAAACTCGATAAAGAGTCATTCAATGCGATTATAGCTAATGAATTGGAAAAAATGGGACTGATGGACTGAGGTGAGATAAAGACTTATTGGTTGGCTGTTCGTGTAGCACCAGAGGGCTTGTTTACTGGGTGTTGAGCAGCGAACATGTGGGATTCCACATCTGTTTCTGACCAGAGTCACCTGTGAGGAGGAGGATACAATGGTGTCATGGTGTAACGGGTCTGGATTTGCACAAAGGGATGATTTGAAAAATGCGAATCAGCGCTGCGTGGCGGTAATTGTTAAACTCCTTGTGGGATAAATTCTGTCATGTCACTGTAGGACAAAAAATAAATTGCAGTCGTGATAAACAGCATAATAAACGGAGTCCTGGTTGAACATTTTCTCGGTAAGGGCCTTTGAAATATTAGAAATATTCCACCTCCACAGTGTTGAAAACAATCATTTCCTAAAGCCATTGCTGGATATGTTTTTCTTTCTTTTTTTCACTAAAGTAGACATTGCTTATACAGTATGTACCTTCCCTCCACCTTTTAAAATTTAAATATATTTTTAAATTATTCTTATATGTATTATATATAATATATATTTAATGTATATATATATATATATATATATATATATATAGGAGTTTAAAAGAGTTTCTTGATACTGTACTGCTTAGTGCTAATTATATGAGAGTAGTGCTGTCGCGATAACCGCAATATCGCAATACCGTGCTATTGACGAGCAAGCCGCAGAGGAATGCAAGAACCGCAGCAACCGCGATTTTTGCGTGTTTTCTTTTTTCGTAAGGTTATGCCCTTCTCTCTTCTTTGATTTTTTTCTTTTTCTTTTGATGTTAGGATGTTTTGCTTCTTTACTCATGTAGCATTTTGACCCATAACATTTAAATGCCACCTGCGGTTCACCAAATCATCTCCCAGACCGTTATCGGACATGGCTGTACACTTGCTTCCATTGTCAGCGCCAATATGCTGTGAGCACCCAAGTATCCATCAAAACGAGGTGAAGGCTAATTACATTGTGACAGTAATTACACAGTCCTGAGGACAGATAGCAGACGAGACTCGCATGACATCGATAGCCACGATATTATCTTCCTTTTCATTCCACTGGCCCTTTGAAGATTTCTCTCAATTTATTTCACCATCTCCCACCTTCTTTACACAATGGGGTTTTGTTTTCACAACAGTAATAGAATTCAGGAATCATAAAAAAGCCAGCATAATGCCTTTGGGTGAGAATTGGAATTATGCAAATTAGTCTCTGGACGTGAGTAATTCATTAGCGCCTGCAATATAACAAAGATATTCGGCTGCTGCTTCTTTCAGGCACATAAATTGGGTTATAACTTTTGCAGACAGGCTATGTTTCATATGATTTACTCAAGAGCTCATTTACATGTATTTAATTAACAACGGCACATTGTGCCTTGTTTTACATCTCGTGGCTGTCATTTCAGGTTAAAACATACCTGGGTTTCCTGTGCATATGTTGATGTTGTTATTTTTATGAGTCCAGTTTAAACACCTGTAATCAATTATGAGAAAACATTTTCCTGAACAGCAATTTCAAAATGTTAAGAAATGCAAGACAAAAAGTATTACGTCATTGGTATTTAAATGAAGTAATTGTCATTCAGAGCAAGTAAACCTTCTTTCTATGTAAATTAGACTCATTTATGGATGGGAATCATGAAGAATTTAATGCTTCTAGTTCCAATTCATCTTAACAATTCATGCCCCTTTATGGTTTCAATGACTCTTTTAATACTCTTGTTAAGGAATAAATATTTGGAAAAAATAAATACAGTTCCATCGCCAAAAAATGAGATTATTTAAAAAATAAATCATTTTTAAAAACAATTCTTGCCAAAGTCTGATTTTTAATGACTTTTCACAGTCTTTTTAGAAGCAGCATAAATCTAACCCAATAATTGGCCTTAACTATGCATTAGAAAACAATACTAAACAAACAAAAAAATGTGGTTTCACTTAATTATTTTCATGAAATATTGACAAAATGTCTTATTTGCATCTTTAACTACACATTGTCATGTGAACAACTAGTCAGTAACTACGCTCCTGCCTATTTGGAAGCTGTATGTGTTTGATTCACTAAAACAAACTGACTCATTAGAGTAATTTGATTGGGGGTCAGCATACACTGATTGAGCTGTTTTTGATTCACCTTTGAGTCGTACTCTATGTTTGAGAACTGGACTTCACTGGTTGCACAGTTTGTTTTCGATTCACTAAAAAGAACCAGTTCATAAGAGTCATTTGTGAATCAGACTTCCCTGGTTGTGCAGTATGTCGTTTGATTCACCAAAAAGAACCGGTTCATAAGAGTCATTGTTTTGTTGCACTGTTTGTTTTTCAATTCACTAAAAAGGACCAGTTCATAAGACTCATTTGTGAATCAGACTATCCTGCACTGTAAAAAATTTCAAGCCGTTTCAGTTAATTATTATTTAGTAACAAGTTCCACAGAAATTTTACGTTCAGTCAATTTCTGTCTTCAAAGTGTTGCCTGAATTGTTATTTTTTAGTTGGCTCAACCTTTACTGAAATAGTTTTATAGTCCATTCAACTAAAATTATTTAATTGGTCAAACATTTAGAAAACTACAGCAAATTGTGTCAATTAAAATTTAACCATTCACTCCATGTGTTTCATATGTTACCTCAACTAAGATTTATTATTTGGGCATCATAAGAAATTGCTGTGGAACTAGTTATTATATTGAGTTTAAGAAAAGTATTACCTGGTGTCTATCAATCACTAAAACACACACACTACAACACATACTAGCCTTTATTTAATAACAATCTGCATTTATAACGTTTGTCATACGGACTAAACATGCAGGCTTAAAGGGATAGTTCACCCAAAAATGAAAAATTGCTGTTAATTGACTCACACTCAAGCCATCCAAGATGTAGTTAACTTTTTTTCTTCAATTGAACAGTAAAGGAAATTTTTAGGCATTTGTCATACATTATATTATATTCTATGTGTTTAATGCATTTACAGTCAATGTAATTACATGTAACTGTCATATAACAGTATATTCACTGTTTTAGAGGAGAGTGCCATTGAATGTGTAGCTAATATGAAGTAGGGTTTTCACACACACAAAAAAAAATCTAACTAAAATCAATGTTGATTGTTACTTATTATTGCCATTATACCAACTGAGAATTTATTGCAATGATTTTAAATTCAGTTGAGGTATCTGACATATTATGACAGGCTTTATTTATATAGCACCTTTTAACAGTCTTTACCAAGTACGTTACAGAGAGATGCATATATGCATTCACAGAAAATAATGTTTGACACACAAAAAATCTCAATCCATCGCACAGGGAGCATTGATGTTGACTGATCATTAGTTGCAAGGATTTGTAACAGAACATGCACATTTCATATTATTCTCGTTCGGAACGACAAACTCCTCTCTGAAGCGCCTTCACGAGACCAGAAACGCTGTGTAATCTGCACCGTTTGAAAAGAGCCTGGTATGGCGTTATTTTAATGACAAATGTCGAGAGTGCATTATTGTAGCGCGAAAGCACATAAATATAATGCGCGATCGCGAATCTCTCTGCTCGCGTGCGGATTTCCTTTGCTCTCGCACTAAACCGGACTCGCGCGCTCAGATACACGCTGCTCTCGCCCAGAGAGAGTGCGCGCACTTAAAACATGTCTCTGCTCTCGCTCAAACTGTGTCCTGTGCACTCACAAATCCCTCTATGCTCATGGGCTAGATATTAATTCTTTTCGCACCTGAATTAAACGTTGTCAAAAGTTATCAACCAATCAGATTTCAAAGATGGATCTGTAATTTATTTACAATTTAATACTACTAGGCTACTTAGTCATAAGAATCAAATATTAGAAATCAATCGGGAGCTTGGAAGATTTGGAAATAACCTAGTTTAACAGTTTGGTCAAACCTCTC
>NW_015640052.1:247830-259334 GCF_001515625.1 Sinocyclocheilus rhinocerous
CTGCTCAGGTAATGTCGTCGGCATGACCGAGAGCCATTGAAAAACTACAGAAAAGTAAAACTACTTCACTTTAGCATTACTGGCCACGAGTACTAAGGAGAGATCACACATCAGCTGCTCAAAAAATGTGTCAGTGAGACGAACGGAGCGCGAGCGCAATCTTGTGACAGTCACTGCAGGCTGTAAAATGCGTGAAAGAGAGATGCGAGGGCACGAACACGGTTTAGTTTGTGCTTGTAGTAATTTAATGTGTATATATTTTGAAAGCATTGAATCGCTATAGAAATCGCGATTTATTCGATTCTTAGCGTTTTAAATCGATTACTTAAATTGATTACTTAAATCGATTTAAATCGATTACTGATTCACGATTCAAAAATCCATGTTTCAAGATCGATGCATTGCATCGTCAGGGCTTGTAATCGATGCATCGAGAAAACGAGTGAATCGTTACACCCCTACATTACACGTTTCGTCGTAGTAAGAATTGGCTTATAAAAGAGCGAGACTACGCGATCTCTTCATATCTTTTAACATCACGGAAACACAAAAATATCATACAACACGCCAAAATTAAACCTAAAATTCATTATAGTAACACAGCTTTTGACATTAAGTGTTTTATGGATTAAACGAGAAGAAAGACCACGTTCTCTTCACGTAAACAGCTCATTTCCCTCAGACATATTCATACAACGCTTATTCTATGTTTTTATATATGTTGTACGTTTGTGTATAAATACATGTTTTAAATAGTACGTTTACACCTTTTTTAATATACAAGTATTGATAAATTCAGTCTAAGTACAAATTCAGTTCCACTTAGGCTACCTGACGTGTGAACTTGACATACATTTAACATAGCCGAAATAAAAAATTTTCTTTGGACACACGACTTATAAAACACTTCTAAATATCCACTCAAAAACATCGGATATGCTGTATGTTTTTGTCGATAAATGAATCTTGACAAGATGGCGCTGTTTCTCCCACGAAGTCACTCAGGCCCAAATGGCACCCTAAACCCTCACGGTCTTCCTCTGAGTCCGCACTTTCGTGACATAATGCCGCTTTGACTGTTGGGTAGAAGTCTGCTGCGGAGCTCGCCCCAGTGCGGGCTCGGCAGAAGTGCGCATTGAGAACGCATAGCGGCCGCAAAGGGGGCGCTCGCGAGCACCCTTCTGAACGCTAAAATGACGAATGGGACACCCTATGGTCTCGTGGACTTAACGGACACGCGCACGCGGCGGCCGTTGTAAGTCTGCAAGACTGAAAGTGCGCATGAAGTGTTCCATTTAGGACAGGGCCTCACCCAGTCAACAATTTGATCTCACAATGATGTCACCATGAGCTCACACGATTCTCATGGTGTGGTCACAATGTGTGTGTCACAGTGAGCTAAAAGTGTAACCACACAGCGCACTCACTGTGTGCTCATACTATGCTCCCAATGTGAGGTCACTGCACACTCACTGTGCGCTCATACTGTGGTCACAACGTGAGGTCACTGCACACTCACTGTGCGCTCATACTATGGAACTCACAATGATTTCACCTATTACTCACACCGTGAGGATCACAGTATGAGGATCGGGTGATGTCACTGTGATCATCGCATGATCTCACGTGTTGACTGGGCAGGTTCGTGTACGTGCGGAATGATCTCAGTGTTGGCTGGATTAGTTTTTATTAGTTTAGTCAACATTAGCATAGCTAATTGTTGACTGGATTTGAAAATAACCGTTCATTCAATGTTTTTCAAATATATTTGTGTAGACTTAATATAATATGTCCTCTCAACTAAGCCCAAGCAATAAAATTAGCTCAACTTAAATATTTTTGCCCTTCCAACATTTTGTTAATTGGATTTTTTACAGTGTGGTTGTGCAGCATGTTGTTTGATTTGCTAAAAGGAACCGGTTCTTTAGAGTCATTTTTTTTGTATTAAAACTACATTGACTGCACTGTCTGTTTTGCACTGTAAGTTAAACAGTGCTGTTGCAGCTCTGATGAATAAGTTGTTGAGGAATATATGATGATGTGTGTAGTTTTTAGCAATATGTTGGCAAGCAAAGGTTGTGCATTGGCATTTGTTATTCTCTTAGGATCTTTACTGAAACCATGCAGTTGTTTATAGACTCCTGTGAATCTGTAAAACCTGAGCTAAGAGTCTAATAGATCACCCTGCGGTCATGATGCTTTTAAGGGCCTAAGTTTATGAAGTGCTTTTGTTTTAAGACCTCAGGTGCTGCTATTTGACTATCCTGGTGGCCCTGTTTGTGAAAATGAAATGTGTAAAGCAGCGCTGAAAGGGGGAGAAAGATCCCACTGTAGAGAGATAACATAAACATCAGACAGCAAGATAAGGACCGCTAGCGCAATGCAGAAAGTCTATTTTGGGGGCTGGGAGAAGGACTAGTGTGAGCAGCCCCAGTAGGACCCTCATTCAGGAGTCATAACATCTCCCTCTCTCACTCTTCAGTGATCACGCCCAATGCAAATACCAGCATGCATTTCATTTAGCTCTCGCTGTCAGTAAGTGCACCGAATTAACGAGTGAATGAAGTGGAAATGGTGGAGATTGATAATGGTCACAGATCATGTGTAAAAAAGGAAAGAAGCTATTGCATAATGCACTATAACCAGGTTGCAGTTCAGTGGTGCATCTATAAATTTATGCTCTGTGGATTTTTAACACTAAAAGCTTTTATCCTAACGGATGTTATGCAATGAAGAGTATAAAATGTGACTTGTGGCATACCTGCTGTAAATGCATTTGAAGGGAAGAACAGGGAGTTGATTTTAAGCAGTTTTATAAATCAGCATTTGACAGATATTATGGCAGACGGCAGCTGAAGCAGTGGTGGGTTGTGATCTGATAATGGGTGTAGGTCTTTAATGATAGGTTCGTGAACTGCTGGAGAAAAAAAAAACTATGAAACTAACAATATTATCATGCATAATTAGGAGAAAACAATAAATAAGCTAATAAAAATGTAAATATTTGTGCCTACCAACTTGTGTTTTGTGATGAATTATGCAAAGAGCAAAAGCATCCATAAACACATCATTGATATACAGTATTTATGCAATACGCTGTGCATTTAGTATATTCAGGAGCATTAAGTTTGTTTCACATGTTAGGCTGTTAAATCACACTTTGGCTATTGTTTATGCATTTGCAAAGTTGTCAGATTTCCAATTCTGATGTTTATTGTTGCTGTTCAGAAGTTGCTTATTATTGGGTCTATGCCGTTCATGGTAATGTTTTTAAGGATTTTTGTTTGCTTTTGTACATTGAACAATAGCCACTTGATGTTCAATGTTAAATCAGTTGAGAACCACTGTGTTAAAACAAGTGTGTTGGTTTTTGGTGCTTAAATTCTACAATGCCTTTATGCAAATGAGGCAATGAGCAAATGAGCTATTTTGTGACTCACAAAGAGTTACATAGCTGAATATAATTGAAACTTTCTTTCACAAAGAAAGAAACTCTTCTATTCTGTATGCTAATCTACTCCCAGGAGACTTTTTAAAATGCCTGTTTTCTGTCAGTTTTAGCTGATGTTGACAGATTGCTTTTTTCAATCACGTGATATCGAACTGAATGCATAAGAACTATTGATATGGAACACCTAAAAATGTTTTTTGATGACAAATCGATACTTTAATATTCAGGATAGATTAAGTTGATCAAAATTGACTAAAGACTTTTACAAAAAATTCTTTCTCAAATAGATGCTGTTTATTGATCTTTCTATTCATCAATAAAAATGTATCATTTTCCACACAAATATTAAGCAGCACAACCGTTTTTAATATTGATAATAATAAGAAATATTACTTGAGCACCAAATCAGCATATTAGAATGATTTCTGAATGATCATTTAATACTGAAGACTAGAGTAATGATGCTGAAAATTCAGCTTTGCCATCACAGGAGTAAATGACATTTTAAAATATATTAAAATAGAAAAGTTATTTTAAATTGCAGTTATATTTCACAATATTACTGTTTTTAGGGCATCTTTCATTTAATAATGCAACCTGGGTGTGCATATGAGACTTCCTTCAAAAACATTTCTAAAAATCTTATAGACTCCAAAATGTCCAGAATCATTTGTTGGCAGATGCCAGTTTTTGTGATATTTTCAGGGCTTAAAGTTCTCCGGCACCGTGCCGGATCTCCGGCGTGCGGCGTTTGGCTGCAGGAAAAAAAACAGTCGTCCTAAATTTAAAAACACTTGTTGACATCAGTTCGAGTTCATGAGTTCACTTACCAATGTATGAGAGGAACACAGCTTTCACTCTCAACCAAACTAACATTACTAGCCAATCAGACGTTTTTGCTCTTATAAACATGAGACGCGCATTAGTATCCAAATGCAGAGTCGCAGCTGATGAATGGAAAAGAAGCCTGGGTCTCGAGCGCGACACATTGAAAAAGCTGTGAGGTGCAGTGGTCAAAGATTTTCATCTAGCGTCATATTTACATAGAAAAGCTATTAAAAAAGCAGCGGAGTTATTTGTTATATATCAACATATATAACACATCGCAATTTCAAAATAAAAGTTTCTGACTTTGCATGTGGCCAAATTTAAATGGATTTAAACGTTGTTGAATCACATGAAACATCACCAGGCCGTTGGCTCTGCAGGTATTTGTTATAATATAGGCATATTAAGTTGTGTATTTAACAGTGTTGTTCAATAAAACCATGTACTTGGTTTTGATACTTTATTTGAGGCCAATTATTATTTGTCTCGTTCTAGTGAACCAAGTATCTGCATTTTGTCTCTCCTTGTGAGCTAAGTTTATTGTCATACCCCTAGTGTCTATAAGCGTGATAAAGCTCATAATTTTCCTAGTGTATGATATAGCTTTCATTCTTCAGGTCAATCATATATTCATGAAAAAAAAAATCAGTTTGAATAAGGAAAGCGATAACTTTGCCATAGTATCATTTGAAATGTAAAAGTTTCCACAGTCATTGCATTCTTTGCATGTGCTGCAGTAATCTATAGTTTGAGCCTGTCAAGGGCTAATGGCAATGGCAGATATGTTACTAGTTAGTTTCAAGGAAAATCATTTTCTTTTTTTGTTTGCCAAATAACCCTTTGTATGTGTCCCCGCAACCCCCAACCACCGGAAAAAAGTTCAGTCTCAGGATTGTTTTTTGCTTTAACCCCTGTATTTTGATATTTAAATTTTCCATGCCATTATATGAAAATAGAATGAAATAGGTCTGATGTGATGGCTGCTATTGTGTCTGTGTGGGTATATGATAAAAAGAGAGAAATCGAATCACAAATCAACTTATGAGCATCTCACTGTCTTGTCACCATATCCAAGTGCAGCATCCCGAGGTCTTCTCCCTTTCCCTCTCAGTTTGAGGTGTCATTTGTTGTGTTAAAAAGCTAAAGAGTGCAGCTTCCACTGACCGAATCGATATGCTTTAGCTACTGGAACGAAGAGGGCAGCAGGAGCTCTCGTTATGGGGTCGAAGAGGATGACCACATGCCGACAGGGAAGTAGAATTGCACAGGAACAGTAGTCTCACCCAGGCCTGCAATGTGTTTTCCTCCCACACAAACACACACTCATACACCAGAGATGTTTTGTTCAAGGGAGACATTGCCTCCGCAACGAAAACCAGATAAGAAAATGATTTATAACGCAGTAACTAAACAAAAATATTATGAAATAGATGAGCAGATTGTGTGAAAGTGAGGGGGTATCTATGAAATACTTTTTTGTCGACTGCCCTGACCTTTTTTTTTTTAAAGAGATGGTTCACACAAAAACCATTTACTCACACTAATGTCATCGCAAAACCTGATTTTCTTCTGTGGTAAGATATTTTGAATGTCAGTAGGGTCTAAAACAACATAGTACCCCACTGACTTTAATTTTATGGACCGAAAAGCACAGACGTCTTTTGAAATATCATTTTAAAAGCGAGTCGTACAGGTTTGGAATGACACGAGGGTGAGTTTGATTACAATGATGACAGAATTTTCATTTCTGGGTGAACTGTTCCTTTAATAATTTCTATTTTATAGGATTAACAAAGAAAGTTCACCATACACTCTTTAAAATAAAGGTTCCTTATTGGCATCTATGGTTCCATGAAGAACCTTTAACCATCCATGGAAAAGCACAAAAGGTTATTTAGATTCTAAGAAATATTGTTCTTTTGGAACTGTTTGTTGAAAGGCATCACTGTTCTTCTATGGCATCACTGCAAAAACCATCTTTTAGAAACACTATTTTAAAGTGTGTAGAAATTGCCCTTACTTCTAAGAAGTTGCATGTACCCCTGAGGTACGTGAATCACTGACATAAAACACCAGGAAAACAGAAAAAGACTTTAATGTTCAGGAAAAAGGTGGATAAAGCTGATGTGATTGAAACACTGAAGGATTTAGGGCAGTATATACTTGCTGAACTCTAGCGCCCTGCCCTTTGTGATGTGAGAGGAAATATATCACTGGCAACAGGAAAAAACAAAGATTTGATATCCTCATGCGGATAGGAAGGAGGAATGTGGTCAAGCGTTTTCCATATAAACACAATGAACGTCAGTTGGGACGGGAACAGCTCGGCACGCTCTGTCAGAGGCTACTGTATTTAGACGTTATGGAATCCACTGTAAATTTTAGAGGGATTTCATTTGTCTTCTCTTAAAGGCTTAATAGAGTAGCTTGATTATTGATTTTGTAAAATGTTATGGGTTTTTGTCTTCATCATCATTAAACTATGGCAAAGTAGCAGAGGATTAACCAAACCAGACTCCACATGTCACGATGGCAGTAAGAAGACATTATGGACACAAACACCTCTTAAATCCACAGTAGTCACATAGTCTTTTCTCTCAATGAGAAGGATTCATGAAGAGCTTGTTGAGAAACTCTTGAAAACCTGTTGTTCAATGAAGTCCGGCCGCAATCACAGGGTTCGAGAGGAGAGAATGATACGCTTGAGCAGCCTTCCTCTCCGAAGGCATTCCTGGATATGGTGAGAATGTCCTTTAGCATGTAATGTGTGTTTGTGTTTTTGGTTGGGCAGCGTCCACAACACAACAATGCGTCAAAGAAGATCTAGCACTTTTTACGTGCTCATTGTTTTGGTTGTGTTGTACTATATGTGACTGAGAGCACATGTGTGTTTGAGTGTGTATGCGTGTCAGTTGTGTGAATTGATGCTCAGTCACAGGTTGCTGGGCTCTCATCTGCCAGCTTGCCATTCAGGGTAAATTTACTGTTTAATGGTGGACTCATTTCCTGCGGCCTCATCCAGCATTAAATGCCTGAGCAGGTTCACAGATGAGGGTATATATCAAAAGCAGATTAGCAAGGGAGGCTGTTATAATATCATCAGAGCGGTATGTGTTTGTAAGCCTATCAGAGCAGAACTACTATAAAAGCACTGTAAAATAAAAGTAAGATTTTACTTAGTTCATTTCTAGTTCATAGTCTTAAGGATGAGATGCATTGTTTATATTTGAATAATCCAAGTTTCATGTACAATTATTGTATTTGTTATTATATTTGTATATAATATAATTCATATAATATTAAAATATATTATTTTCATACACACAAAAACATACAAATAAAAATTGCATACATCCGACTGTTTAAAATGCAGTAACACAGTAGTATTGTGAAATATTGTTACATATTGTTTTATATTTTAAAATGTAATCTATTCCTGTGTCTTCAGTGTCACATGATTATTCAGAAATCATTCTAATAGGCTGATTTGGTGCTCAAGAAACATTTCCTAATATTATCAATTTTGAAAACACTTTTTCTGCTTAATATTTTTTGTGGAAACAGTGATACATTTATTTCAGGATTATTTGATAAATAGAAAGTTCAAAATAACAGCATTTATTTATTTAGTTTTAGGTAATATCATAAATGTCTTTACTGTCACTTTTGACCAATTTAATTTATCCTTGCTGAGTAAAAGCATTCATTTTATTTTATAGGCCCCAAACTCTTAATGCGTATGTATAACTTATTAATTCTTATTAATTTACTAACAGCTTGCGCCAGTGCAAACCATATTTTGGCATTAAAATAGTACTGTCAGGATTTACTAAAGAATTAGCGCTGAAAAGGCGTGGACAGTTATTTTTGCGCCTGACCTTATTGAATATGCATTTGTAGAAGTTTCCCTTTCAGACGCAAAATTTATGGGAGGAGAGTATTAAATTGAATATAATTCAATAAGATTTACCGTACTAATGATTTACTAACGATTGACGAGATTTACTCATCAAATTACTGGTATTTGCGCCATTTTTTAACACCCATAATAAGCATGTCTTAAAGAAGTCAGTAATTTGCGCTGGTCTTGGTAGATTGCGCTGGTCATTATGGAAATGATCTGGCTGCGTCTGTGTTCTTTAATGTGCGCATTGTCAGTAAATCACACGCAGAATTTTCCCCTCCCTTCGCCACTTTTATGGAATTGCGCTCTAATGCTAATTTGCCCTGTTTAGTAAATCTGGCCCAAAATGAACAAATCTGTATGATACTTGCATATTTCTTTTTTGGTCTTATTTAACAATTAATTCAATAATTTGTAATTTTGCAAAAAGGATTTGAAATAGTCAGCATTATGCTATCTATTGTGGTGTTAATTAAATGGATTTTGTTTTTTCAAAGCTTTCTCGTGACGAACATGAAAAACAAAAACAAATATTTCGAAAATGTCACTGGTTTCTTTTCTATCATGAAAAATATGACTGCTTTACAGCAGCCCTCTCTTTTTTCAAATACAGGGACATTTTTTTCCTGATTCACTGCAGGCCCATCACGTAATCCCTGACCGTGGGCTTGCCAAGGCGCTGATTTTCCCTGGAAATACAGGCGCTTGTGTAGCAATTCTCATCTCTTTAGAGAGGCTTGGCTGATAGATGCTTTATTGAATCTGCCGCTGGGCTCCTTGACAACAGTGAGGAATGAGTGGGTGTCTCGCTATTAGTTCACAATAAGAACACAGTGTCAGCACAGTCAGCGGGCGGCAATCAGCTCCGTCCGTATTTCCAAGCCTGTTGATGCAGGAAGAATAGCGCCTGAAGCGGCTAGCATCGTTAGCGGCCCACCAATGCTAACCCGATTCGTCGCTGCCATCATATTTCCTGTGTGTTTCAAAACATCTCTCATGTCAGTGTGTGGGCTGCCACATTTCATACATGGATAGTCAGGCTTACACAATCTGTTCGTGCAGTTGACGATAGCTTATCGCTTAACGGATGCGACAGGAACGTATGCTAAGGATTTGCGCTGTAGCATCCCTTAAGGGACAATGGGTTACGTGACTAACCCAAAAAACAGCATTGTTACTTTACGTGCAACTTTCACCCCTACTCAACAGCACCTTTTCAGTGTTGTTTATTTGTTTGGGATGACAGCAGTCGCTATGCTAATTTTCTGTTATTTGTGCGATGCTTGTCTTTTAGGCACACAAAGTCATTCATTTAAAGTCAAAAACAACATTGTAGCAGGATAATTGTAATAATGCCTCCGAGTTGTGCGCTCAATAGCTTATTGTGAGCTCCCAGCATGCACTTTTGCGTGGCATATCACATAGCACTAGAGGTAATCCGGAGAAGAGCTCGCTCAGGAACAAATAAGCTACAACCCCAATTCATTTGCAGCACCACATGTACTGAAAGACTTCTCAGATGGTGTGGAGGTGTCGAAATGGACTTGAAATAATGAGCGGGAACACTTCCAATGTTCTCTTGGCTTTATGAGGAATAGAGCTCACTCAGAGACCCCCCTCCCATGCATACACTCAGGGTTCATGGTGCTGTAAAATACTGTCGTTGATCCAAGGTGCCATCCGTCCTTGAAAGCGTGTGACGCACAGCCTTCCGTTTCATCGCTATTAGTGCTCTTGTGTAAAAGCCGTCTGCAGGGGTGGCATTGGTGGCTCACATGTGTGAATCCCATACCGAGAGCCTTTTATTTTATTTTGACACCTTAAGTGGCGAGAAATATGAAGACGATTCACTTTATTCATGCTTATTTGGCTACTGTTTATCTATGAAGGAGAAGGGTCGCTTGCAGTGTGAATAATGAAATTAATGACATTTTAGATACTTAGTTACTTTTGACCTATCTCGTTTTTCACATTGATTTAAATAGGATAATTGTGTACCATATTGATATAAAAATACATAGAGTAAGAAAATATATTCCATTTGTTGTTATCAACATCATGAAGTGCATTAAACATTATATTACGTCAATGTTTCCCAAACTGGGTTTGTGAAGGAACTGCCAGGGGTTTATGAGTTTAATGAAAAGCTAATAATAATTAAATCATAAACAAATGTTAAATTAAAATGAATAATTTTAAAATGAATCAAAATAAAACACTTACTGAAAAAATGAAATATTTTATTTGTTTACCTGCATGTCATGTGACCATAACCAACATCAGAGAACCGTGAACATGCAAATGTGATACTTAATTATTAAAATATTTATTTTATATTTGTTTGTAATATTTACTACTATATATGTGTATAGTAGAAAGTAGAAGACAAATATTTGTATCAAAACCAGTACTAAAGGCAGTCAAGTACAGAAAATGAGTTTTGAACTCTCCATCAGATATTTCTTAAGTCTGTATTGATCTGTCAGTTTCCTTTTTTTATATTGAGTATGCCTCACTAAACAGTACAATTCACATGAAATTGAGAAGTTTTATCTTCACAAACAGAAAATATTCCTTTTCACATTCAGCTGCAAGCCAATTTTTTTACCTGCATTGGTCTGGTACATTACTTGCTTTTGTACAAATTATATAATAATTAATATATATATAGCCATCTGATATACAGAGAGAGAGAGAGAGAGAAACAAGCTAGAGTAATCAGATATAAAATCTGATGAAATGAGTATTGCCTTCCCTGTCTGAACTGATTGATGAAATCTGATATACAGTACATTGCAATATCTTATTGCTACGAAATAATGTGATATACTATAATGTATTTGTCCTTAGACAATTTAAGCAATTTTGTTTAAATTTAAATAGCCAGCAAAATCATAACATACATACAAAGTATATATGGTATCAGGGCCGTAGCTGGGGTTTGCGGGGCCCCGGTGCAGGTTGTACCAGTGGGCCCTGTTTGAAATTGTTTAATTTGTATGTTCGTTCTATTTATTTATTTGTGCTATTTACTCAGTGTTTACGTTTTTTCAAGTTTGTAGGTGTCCAGGTACAGAAACCGAATAATCAAATGTAAAATAGCACTGCATAGTCTTCTCTTCACTGTAAAAATTAAATATACAGTCAAACCAAACCGGTTCAGACACCTTCAACATCTCACAGTTTATTTGCTATAGTTTAGAAAATGGTAATAAAATATGACAAGAACTCTTGAGTTAAACCGTGTCAGAACAAATTAATCTTGATAATGTCAGATAACTTTGATAGAAAGGTATGTAATGGATTACAATCAACCAAAAA
>NW_015640052.1:260728-267648 GCF_001515625.1 Sinocyclocheilus rhinocerous
ACTCACTTACATAAATGAACTATAGTGTTCTGCACCTACTAGTTATTATAAAAATATAAAAAATTATATCTGGTGTCTGAATAATTTTTGGTTTGACTGGATTAATTCGTGTTAAAACTACAAAGTAATTCAGTCAAGAGCAGTGAGTGATTTTCTTTCTTTCATTTTCTTGGATTAACATTAAGGACACCGACAGCAGCTAGTAGCTAAATTAGGCACGGACACTTTAAGGATGGCCCCCCCCCTCAGCCGTGGGCCCCTATAATCGTCACCACTTTTCACCCTACTAGAGATGGCCCTGTATTGTATATATCAACCAGATATAGTTTTCAACAGTATATTTTATTCAGCAGCTTTTAAGAGGAAATAGCAATTTGCCCTTGACTTTTTCAACTTGCATTGTGTTCTAATTTCCCCACAACATCGTCCCTCAGACCATTTAATCTTTCGATAGAGAAAGGTCAGTACTGCAGTGTGATTACTGTGGAAATGCTTATGGCATAACAAAGCATAAAAAGCGTAAGTGTGACGTTACACAGAAAGAACGTCACCAGGGAGCACCAGAGAGGCAAGGAGCAGTTGTAAGCATTTGTTTTGAGATTTACATTCAATGACACGCTTCTGTGGATGTGTTTCTTCTTATCTTCTCTGGTCCTTCCTCACTGATGCTGCTATTTAGCCTCCAGGTTATTCTGAAATGCCAGCCTGTGAGATTTACAACACCTGCAACAGTTAAGATACAGTGTTGTCTGTATATTCTGCTTTTATTTTAACATTGTTTTAGGGCCAGATTCCCACACACAGATTACAACCAGCAACAAATTACATAGGATTTTCAATGGAAAATCACAGTTTACAGTGAAAGTTAATCCAGTTTTCTGCTCCTACAGTCAGAACATTTGGCATTACCGGTTGAAATGAAACATTCAGTCTTTTCATTATTAAAAACAGTTCTGGCAAAAGACTACGTGAGGGAATATATTTGCATATTTGCAATTTAGTACAATCCACACTACATCTTTCATTCTCACCTAGTGGTGCCAAACCTTATGTTACGCATAGCTTTGAGACAAATATAGCATGTTGTCTATGCTAATGACTTGTTTGTGCTTTTCTATACTAAAATCATAATAGCCAATAATCAGCGTTTAAAGTAGCTGACCAAAAATCTAAAAAAAAGAGTGAAAGTTAAAGTCTAGTTCATAGTTTGTTTGTGTTTTCAAGTTCTTGAAGACAGTTTTGAAATTTATCCTTGCTGTAGATTTGAATGCGCTTTTACATACTGTGTTTAATTTAGCTGACTAAAAATTTTACAAAAGAGTGAAAGTGAAAGTCTGGTTTGTAGTTTGATTGTATTTAGAAATTCTTGAAGAAAACAACTCATCCTTGTTGTAGATGCATTATGCCATTGTTAACTTTTCAGTCAACCCATTTTCATGTTTTGCGTCATTCTTGATTCAAAACAAAGTTGTGCTGGAGTCAAATTACACCATGCCTTTCCTGTTTAAAAAAAAAAAACAAGCTGCTCTTGCCAATAGTTTGAATTGTTGGCAACATGACAGATAATAGATTGTATTTGGATGTCACAACAAGTTTTGCAAATTTATGGGTTTATTACATCCAAAACAAATGCATCAGATATATAATTAAAAGTCTGGATGTTTGTCAGTCAAAGCAATCTGTATTTGCACACTCAATTTAAAGCCCCGTTCACACCAAGAACGATAACTATAAAGATAACGATATTAGCGTACACACCAACGAACGATATCGTCTGTTTTTATTTTTAGAACTATATCTTTATCATTATCTTTATAGTTATCGTGCTTGGTGTGAACGGGCCTTAACTCTTTGTAATCAGTGGTTTTGTTTGTAGCTGATAGCATGAGGGGAAGGGACATTCTCATTGTAGAGCATTTGATTGGACAAAAATCTGTGCAGTGCAAAATGAGTCATCGAAATTTTTTAGTTTTGTTTTGTTTCATTTTTTTAACTGCTAAAACTGATTTTAGTAGCATTTGGGCATTTAAACTAGCAATAGACTAGCATGGACTAAAAGCAACAAGTGTTGATTTCATATGGTCTTGAATATAGGATGTACACTCACAGGCTCAGCCAATCAGAATTTAGAGATAAAACAATTGCTTTAATTAAAAGAAATCTGTTATGCATAGTTTTTTTTGCTTTAAAAGGAAAAACTCAAGGTATTAAATCTGAATGCACAGACAATTTGATATCCATTTTTGATATATTTATGATGAATTATTCATATATAGATATACAAGCCTCTTCTAAATGTCTTAACTGCAGAGTCTTGTTCTAGAGCCTGTGCTGATGATGTCATTCTGCTCTCATACTGTCACTGATATGACATCATTCAGCTTTGTGTCAGTGTAATCCTATTACAACAGCCACATGCTGCTAGTATCTTCACACGTGAACACCAGCTACAAAACAAACTGCCACATGAATAGCTAGAATGCTTATTTGAGGCTGCGTGATTTTGTGCTTTGTGACACTTGTGTAGTCTACTGTTGTGCTGTCAATATCTAGGTGTTCTCCTTTGTATCCTAGCTTCAAATCAAATAATATACAGAACTGTGGGCTATGTTTGGCTGTGTTAGTTGAATATTCAAATCTATGTGCAACATACCCATTTGTACCCACAGCACTACAGTGCTGGATATTGCTCTCTCTTGTCTGTCTTTGTTAGTGACTGTCTGTAAGACTTTGTTTTTGTCCTTTCAGAGACTTGTCATTTGGGTTTTCCTTGAATGCATCTCCAGTAACCTTGGTAACATTGAATAGAGTGTGACTATTTTGTTGCTCTCGCTCTGCTGAGTCTTTAAAAGATTATGAAATAAGCTTAATACAGATGTAATAACATTTGCCTTGGATTTTAAAGGCCTTGATGGTTGTAAAAATGTCATTTTACATGAATATTCAGTGATAAAACAACATTTGGGCTTTGGAAAAGTCACTTGTTCATTTTCTTTGAGCATCATGATTGAAATATGTTTTATTGAACCTGACTTTTATCTGTGATAGAGCCCTGAAGCCCCAGACTCGGAGCTCCTCAAGCGTATATAAGATTTATCACAGAGGCTGAGAGCTCTTGACTCCACCCAATGAGATAACAAGCCTGTAACATTTTCCTGATTATTTAATGCTTAAATGAGTCATATAATTACACATGCAAGGCAGCCGGCTATTATACTTTGATCTTCTGAATCATATCTTTTAGGGCACACACTGCATCTTTAAAAGCATGAAAAAGAAAGCAATTTTACTTAAACTTTAGCTGCATATCCAAGTGCTATCAGGTTCTAAAATCATCTTGACCATCCATTGACGGTCATTCAAATTTAGACATGGATTCTGAGAAGTTTTTTTTTTTTTTTTTGCAAGGAACAAATATGATATTTTGTTGCAGTTGGTGTTTTATCATTACCCAGTTCTTTCTGGAGCCTCTTAAAAGTGTGAGACTTCACAGTTTCACATGTTACAGCTCAGGATAGTAGCTAGTGAGGGCTTGGTGCTTGATCTTGTGTTGTCATGATTAGTCACATGGCATTTACGATGATTGGCTCAAAAATTTCAGTGGTTCCTATGCGCAAAGATGGAAGGTTAAATGTCATACTTAAAGGAATAGTTCATCCAAAAATGAAAATTCTGTGAAAATTTACTCACTTTCAGGCCATCCAAGATGTAGATGAGTTTGTTTCTTCATCTGAACCGATTTGGAGAAATTTAGCATTACATCACTTGCTCACCAGTGGATCCTCTGCAGTGAATGGGTGCCGTCAGAGTCCAAACATCTGATTAAAACATCACAATAATCCACTAGTAATCCACACCACTCCAGTCCATCAATGAACATCTTGTGAGGTGAAAAGCTGCATGTTTTTAGGAAACAAATCCATCATTCATCATTATTGTGATGTTAGGGTTAGGTTTGAAGTAACTCATCTACATCTTGGATGGCCTGAGGTAAATTTCCAGCAAACTGTCATTTTTGTGTGAAATATCCCTTTAAAGGGGTTCTGCGACAGTTGAACAACTGCCATAGAGATGAATGTGAAGGCTAATGGATAGTTTTCTTCAGGCATTTTTGATGTCTTTGATTATACCATGTTGTCTTGAGAATCTAAAACTGATGAGACAAAGAGGGTCCCACAAATCCTTGTTATTTCGCACAAAAATTCCCATGGAGGAATGTTCATCAAGCAGTGACAGAAGTTAGTGACTGTTTCATCTGTCTGTTTTGTCACTAACGGTTCAGTTCACACTGTGCCTGCCATAATTAATTCATCTGTTTGTTGAGTTCATGGTCAGACGCATATGGCATTCAAGCTGTCTTGTTCATTTAAACCGTCTACCAGCAGTTGTGAAAAATGATTCTTATTCTGTAGAGCATTTTTAGCTCAGTAGGTGCACAAGCTGAAAATTAGGATTGTTTCTTTGTGCATTGCAATACAGTTACTTAAAATGTAAAGAATAATTCATAGTACTCACAGTCATGTTGTTCCAAACCCATGTGGCTTTTTTTCCATACACATGAAAGAAAGGTTTACTGCTTAAATTAAATGATATATTATTTATATAAGTATAATATACACAATAAGTATAATATTTTCTCCATTTCTTCTTTTGTGTTGCTCAGAAGGTAAATAAACTATGAACTGTTCATTTAAATATTGGCAATAGACATTTTAGGAATTTGTATTTAACCCATACCAAGAGAAATGTTGTTGGTCGACTAACATACACATACATATACACACAGTACAAATCACACCCCACCACACACAGGTTACAGAGTAAACCGATTCCCACGCAGCTTTGGCCAAAGGCCAGCACTGTGAGGTACGTCATAAGCCAGTCAGGTGTGCGACAATTGGCCACATGCAGACAGGCTAATTAGCCGATCACTCTTCCTCGACAGTCTGGCTGTGTGTGTGCAGCCCGACCGGCCTGTGCGAACACCTGGCGACTGAGGAGAAAGCTGTTTAACCCCTCTGCTCCACTCGGAAGGTCATGAAATCCATCATGTTTCAGAGGTACTGCACAGTCTACAAGCCAGGGCATTACTTGCATCCCCAGAGGGCATGTGCAGTTTGTGTTTTTTTTGATAGAGTTGTGTATTTCGAGACAAAGCTGATTGAGGCAGTAGAGAAGACAAATAAGATTGAGTTGCACCAGCTGGAAAATTAGCTTTAGGCATGCACACCTAGTTGTTAGCTAGGTGCGTTAAATTAATTCATAGGATGAGGGCTAGTGCCTTTTTCTTTGCAAACAAGCTTAAGACTTACTACTAAAAGCTTATTGCTTAAAAGTTATTTTTAAAATGTAAATAATGTTTTCCTGTCCCAGTCTAATGTGAAGAGCTGAGTCTAAATGGCCATTCGTAGGTTGGGGACTGTAGTTGTAAGTCCAACATGTCAACTTCTGGCTTGACCAATGGTGCTATTTTGGGGCGGGGCTACATTTGCATACTAACAAGTGATTGGTACATCTGTTTGGGAAAATTTATTAGTTTTGCAATTCCATTTAATGCTGCTACAATATAAAATAGTATTATTAGATAAAGTAAATCATGCTGGAAAATGTGCAGAGATTTACCTGATTATTGGTTTGCTTTTCACAACCAATTATAATTTAGAAACACATTTAAATCACCTCAATGCAGTTTTTTTTTTGTAATATCATACAACATTTTTAACTTAAATTAACAAGAATGGCAGATGAGTTAAATTTATTCAGTTCAAAGGACAAGGACAATAACTGTAATGGTAAATATAATTATAAAAATTGAATAATCATTCTAATTCTATGAGAACTGGGAAGTCCATACTACAACTGTAACGATAATGACAAAGAGGAACAATACCTTTGGAATCACTCTCAGAACTTTTTTTCAGCTGATGAACGATAAAAACATTGACAACCAATCAGAATCCACCCGACTTGAAAGAGCTTGCACATATAAGGCTGCAGATCACATAACTTATATCACATAATAATCACAGAACATTATGGTGCGTTTATGTGAACACTAATATAGTTATCGTTCTTGGTGTGAATGGTCTTTAAAGTTACTTAATTTAAATAGTACAGTAATTGTTACAATGATCAATGATGGCAGATTTTATGTCATGGCAACAATGTATATATATGAAAAGTGCGAGTTTCTCAGCAATCGTGTAGCAAGAAAGGTTATAATACTGTTCTGCTACCACGGTGCCCTTGGGCGAGTAAATTAGCTTTAAGATACTCCAGAGGGAGTTCCTGTTCCTGTTCCTGACCATTGCTGAATGATTCATACAGGTACAAGAATCATGACCAGATCTTTGTCATCTCTCAAGAAAATAACTTCAAGATAACGATAGGCGTTGCTTCCAGGAGACTAGAGAACAGTGTTTCTGCGAGGCAGACGAGACGTCAGTGGCACTCGCTGACAGTGAGAGATGGCGTGGCTTTTTCTCGCCTTCTACTGAAGAACAGTGATGGATGATGGGAACTACCTCCCAGCTTACAAACAAAGCCGTACACTTTGTCTTCAGGCAGGACAGTTGCAGTGGCATTACATATCAGGTTAGCCTGGATAAGCTGAGTTTATTATAGGCTATACTTGGCAGAGGTTATAGGGATATTCATCACTAGCAGCTTTGATTGTCGTTTGATGGTAATGAACGATAAATACGCATGTTAATGTGGAGGATTCGCCACACTTGGATGCCTGAAGCTCATTCCGGAGCAACTCATTCAATTTATGTTTATATAATATATTCATGTACTTTGTGGCAAATTCGATTTTTGTTATGAAACACTATGATCATTACATAAGTGTCGTGTGGTAAGGGGTTTTTGGCCTTGGACACATTTCTCTATCGCTGTGACTGCATTCCCCCCCACCAAGC
>NW_015640052.1:269495-275038 GCF_001515625.1 Sinocyclocheilus rhinocerous
CTTTCGAATGAGACCACCCCCGCATCGATAGCCCCCGGGGTTCGGGAGTTACGGGTGGTTAAATTCGCGGTCCGGCGCCGACCGATCAAGCGATTCCGGGGGGCTACCGACGCGCGGAGAGTGGCGTTCGTGAGGGCTCCTCGAGCTGAAGGGATCCCCCGAATTTGGTGGAGATCCGCCGGCGCGTTCGCGAGATAGTGACACCAGTCAACACTTTCACTTCAGTAAGGAGGTCTCTTGTTCAGGCAGCAGCATTCAAGCGTTGTCTTATTCGATCGCAAGTGCCCTGCGAAGTGGACTTCACATGGAATTCTGCCATGATTCCAGTTCCAAGGGAACGTACACGTTACAATCAAAGGGCATTAAAGTGCGCGAGACGTGAATTTATATTCTATTTATTTACAGAGGTATACCGGTATCGGTATCGGCCCCGAAAAACCCATATCGGTCGTGCTCTACTCTTGATCCTATTCCATCTCATATCCTTCAAGCCATTTCTCCTGCCGTTGAACCTGCACTCACTCACATGCCATCTCAAAGAGATGTTATTTGACCCTCTATCTCTAGCACTTTCTATTCTATTTTAATTCTACTTTATCTATTTATCTTCTTTTTCTATCTACTATTCTATTCTATCTACTTGTTTTTCTTTGTGTGTGTGTGTGTGTGTATATAAGTGTGTATATATATATATATATATATATCTTGCTATGTGTACTGCGTTAGGCTAACCGAGACTTGTCATTTGCACTTACATATTGTTGCTGTTTTGTTAGTTTTGATTGCTTCTGTTGTCCTCATTTGTAAGTCGCTTTGGATAAAAGCATCTGCTAAATGACTAAATGTAAATGTAAATGTAATGTTTTTAATATATTTGTATGCATTTCTAATTATTATTTAATATATGAATAATTATATTTTATTATATTCTTTTTTTAATCTGAACTATAATTTCTAATTGAATTAATTTCATTATTAATTATGACTATTTTTATTGTTATTTATTTATTTATTACATTCCAGCTCTGCACTGTAATCTGTTAAAAATAATTCATATTTAGACTTTAAGGCAAAAAACAAAATCATTAAAAACAAATTGTCTGAGGAATTATCTGTTTAACATTAGATAATGATTTGACTGTTGAGGTTTGAAGATCTTATATGAGGTTATTATTATAGTGGCAAGTGTTTTTTTCTATCAATGTTAATATAGGCACATACTTTTAATAGACTTGAGAACACAGTTCAAATGAAAATCTGTCTTATGAAATTACTGGCATTTCCGTGTTCTTTGCCAATACTTACAAGAATAGTTCATTGTTTTTATGCTCTCATGTTATTCTTTCATCTAAGGAACACAAAAGGAGAAACTGCAAAATATATGGTTGACAGAATTCATAAAATACAGTTACTAAGCTACAGCATTTCTGACAGGCTCACCTATAATAAATGTTTGCATTTATATGTTTTCTATAAAACATTCTGTAGTCACAAAATGCATGTGCTTTTGAATGGCTGTCTAGAGATAGATGCTTTGCCTCCATTATGGTGTAGTTATGGCATCTACCAACAAGGGCTAACCAGACCTAAACTTGTAATAATCTGTTGGTCTGCTGCCATCTAGTGAACAAAGCAGAATTTTTTGTGATAGTGAATTAGGAGAGGAATCCTAAAACTAAAACTCACTGCTCTGCCAATTGTGTTTTTTAGTATCTCTCATCGTTTAGCTTCTAATATCAGGGGTTATTCTGTTGTCATTTGTGCTGGATGTTCTCAATTTTGATATTCACATACAATATTATAAACGATGTTTTCTGTACAAACTGTCAGTGCTTGGTCACAATGTTAAGGGGTTGAGGTAATCAGGGTATTGCTGTGCAGTTGCTAAGGTTTTCTGATTGTTTTTAAGTGCATTTCAATCCAGTTTCCTTCAAAACTGATTATTTTAATGGCTTTAGAGGGCCACCATGTGGGTTTTGACCTGTAGTCTGATTGCTTAGATAAGTAATAGCAGACAACAAATTGGAGAATTATTAATGTCTGTAGCACAAACAATGTGGCATGCGTTGCATGCCAAAGTTTAATTGGTTACATACATACAGTGTATAACAATACATTAGGTCCAGTACACATGAAAGACTGTATTAACAATCTAAAGCTGTTGCACTGGGTTAAATTGGCTGAAAGTAGAAATATAATGTCCGTGGCATCTTGTCATTTGCTAGACTATGTTCTTGATGTGCGTCAGCCCCGTCTCTCTGATTAAGGGCAGAGAGTCGGGACATAAAAGCTTTTTAGAAATGCCACCGAGTCAATATAAGTATGATTGGAGCAGATCAGGACAATTCCACGAAACGTGTGGTTGGGATTTTATACGTTTAGACACTCACACACTGTCTTCATTAAAGTTCATTAATGGCTGTTTGACCTTAATGATCTCGCCAATGATTTCAGCACCTGCCTGCTTCTTGTTCACCCACCTCCTGCTCTCTCTCGCTCTCTTTCTCCCTCCTCTTCCTTTCTGCTTATCCTCCAGTCCTCACTCAATCCCTCCACTCTCCATTCTCATTTTTACTCACAGTACTGAAAACTGGTCAGATTGACCCAGGAAGGCTTGCTCAGCTGTAGTTGGACCTGTTCAGCTTTGATTGTAACTCGACGATGAGTTTGCCAGCAAACTCAGAACTTTGTTCTCTGGAGAGGATCGCCCGTTACCGTAGCGCTTGCATCAACGGTTCGCCGTATGCCATCAACAAACCTATTGACATCAAACCCCGGAGAAAATGGTAAAGTTTTATGTGCGTGACGTGCGTCACCGCTGCTATGTTTATAATTCGATTTAGGACTGGATTATAATTCAGGAGACGTTAGCATGTGAGATTTGATTTGTTGTCCTCATTAAATGTAACATTAAAAGGATTCCAGATGTTTTGTATTTCATAGTGTTTATCCTGGCTAATTAATGAATGAATAAATGTTGTTCTGACAGTTTGGATCACTTACTATGTGAATGCTGAAGGTCAGTGGTTATACTTGAGCTTTTATTCATTTGATGTTGAATTTAAAAGAAAATGCATGTAAATATGTCTGATGTTGTTTTAAGGCTGTGGTTAATAATAGGATGTGATAACCAGCTGGTTATGAGCCCATTGATTTCCTTAAAGATCCTTTAATGCATCTCGTCGCCGATAAACCTGTTTTATCTACAGCTCGGTTAGATAAATGGCAATAAATAGGTCGAATCGAGTGGCACTCGTGACCTGTTCTGCATGGCAAATATCAGATACTGTGGAAACTTACATAACAAATGTGTGTTAATTTTTATTCATGAAGTTTCAGGAGCAGGTGTGTGTCAATAACTACAGTACACATTGAGAGAAATTTGAATGTGTGTGTGTGTGTGTTTGTAAGTGAGAGCGAGTAAGTCAGTGTGTATTGGGCCAAAGACAAATGCTCGGCAACAGAAAATCGCTATCAGATATGTGCCTTATGCTAATGCCAATAAAGCACACACACACAAATGGACAGGCAAAGTATAAATTCACAGTTTTCAGATGAAGTAAAAAGGAAAATCAAGGTAATTTTATATAACAGGATTTTTTCCAGTATAGTGGCACAGACCCATTCAAATCGTCTGCGTTCTGTTCTACATTCAGCTGGTGTCAGCCGCTAATGTTGAGTCTCTCTCTCTGCATGGTTTTATTTCATCCAAGTAATTATGAGTAGGAGATTTAGCACATTTATCAGATTTAGAATATATTTAACACTTTTTAAAATAGCGTAGTTTTTCTTAGTTCAACTCCTGATGATTTATTTTGACTAATAATTGGTTGTAGGTGAGTGGGAGTGTGATATGGGGGTGAATGCATGTGGAGATGCAGCAGTACATTTCCAGACACTTACCATCAGCTATCCAATGCAGTACTTTAAGACTGACAGCATGGAAAGTTCTTTTGGCTTGAAAAAATAAACTAATTAAATTAAATACTGTAATGCTCTATATTCTAAATAATAAATATTAAATGTGTATGTCTGAATAGCAAAAAATAAGAAACATCACTTATACACGATACTGTATTTTAAAGATAATAAAATAAGCTTTACAGTTCTTTATTGAAAAAAAATGTTAAAGAGTGAACTGTATTTTCATGCTTGTTTATGCATACCTATAGAACTGTCCTTAAGATCCCAGCTGTTTACAAGTGGCGGGCAATGAAGGTCACAGTTACAGTACCTTGGCTTAGGACATTAAAGGGACCTTTCTACTGACTCTGAGAAGGACCAGAAGGAAGATGCCCATGAGGACTGCAGATGTGGCCAGAGCAATAAAATGCAATGTCCATAATGTAAGACGCTTAAGACAGTGTTACAGGGAGACAGGAAGGGCAGCTGATGGTCCTCGCAATGGAAAACCATGTGTAAAACCATGTGTCCTCTCCAGAAGTGTTTGAGAACTTGCAGTTGCTTTGGTGGAAGAGTGAAGTAACATCTCACAGCAAGAACTCACAAATCTGGTGCAGACCGTAAGGATTGGATGCTTTTGTATTATTCAGAGTAGCTGGTGGCCACACATATAAACATTTTTAAAAAATTTCCCAGCTTACTTTGCTAAACGCACAAACGCACTCTACACTTTTTAAATGAAAGATTCCTAAATGTTTTTTTTGCAGTGATGCCATAGTATAACCATTTTTGGTTCCCTAAAGAACCTTTCAATAAACAGTTCTTAAAAGAACCACTTTGTCTTGGTTCAAAGAGAATTTTAACCATCTAAAAAACTCTTTACTATAAAGAACATTTTGTGCAATTGAAAGGTTCCATGGATCCACTGATGCCAATAAAGAACCTTTATTGTTAAGAGTGTAGGGTAGGGTCAAAACTTTAACAAGGCCTAAAGACTGCCGAGGGCAAAAGGTCCTATATATATATATCAGATCAGAATGATTTTTAATGTTTTTTACAGCAGTTTCTTATGCTCATCAAGGCTGCATTTATTTGATCAAAAATACAGGAAAAAACGAATATTGTGAAATATTATTATGATGTAAAACAACATTTTTCTATATTAATATACATTAAAATATAATTTATTTCTGTGGTGCAAAGCTGAATTTTCAGCATGCAAAGAATCCTGAAAAAAAGTGTCGCAGTTTCTCCAAAAAATATTTGGCAGCACAACTGTTGCCAAGATTGATAATTCTAATAATAAATCAGCATATTAGAATGATTTCTGAAGGATCATGTGACACTTTACACTGGAGTAATGGCTGATGAAAAATTCAGCTTTGCATCACAGAAATAAATTATATTTTAAAGGATATTAAAATAGAAACCATTATTTTATTAATGGTTTTAATTATTATTAAAAGATTACCTTTAATTATTACCATTAGATTACCTGTATTTTTGATCAAATAAATGCAGCCTTTATGAGCATAAGAGACTTCTTTAAAAAACATTACAAGTCTTACTGATCCCAAACTTTTGACCGGTAGTGTGTGTGTGTGTGTGTGTGTATATATATATATATATATATATATATA
>NW_015640052.1:275048-275205 GCF_001515625.1 Sinocyclocheilus rhinocerous
TGCTTGAGCTTGAGGTCACAAACTGACGGCCGGCCGGACATTTTCAGGATTTTCTAATAGAGAGCAGAATCCATGGTTCCATCAGTTATGGCAAGTCATCCAGGTCCTGAATCTGCAAAGCAGCCCCAGAGCATCACACTACCACCACCATGTTTGA
>NW_015640053.1:0-504 GCF_001515625.1 Sinocyclocheilus rhinocerous
ATTTGCTTTGTTCACTCGCTTGTAGAGGTGAAACAGCAGCCTATAAAAACATTCAGCTGAGTCCTTAATGTTAACCAAACAACAAAACACAGCTTTAATGAAGATTAATCTATTATTAATTTATACAGTGAACACTAAAGTTTTTTTTTGAGGATGAGAAGACAAATTACTAAAACAAATCTGTCTTTTTTCGTTACTTGCATAGTTAAGTGAATGAATAGTAGGGGTGTGCGATATTGACAAATCTCGATATTTTCTGGGGGGGTTTTCGATAACGATAATTAGATGATATTTTGCTGAGTGTGTTATTGCGCTGATATCTTAAGGACTACCGTGGACAGCTAACTCCTAAAGTTTTTGATATTCTTCATATTTTGTGTGGTGGTCAGTTCACAAAAGTAATAGAAATTAATCTTTTTAAGTTTAAATAGATTTATACCTTTTATAAAGCCATTTTTTTTCTAAAAGTGTGCATCTTTTGAGTCAAATTCTTACATTTAATCA
>NW_015640053.1:1146-1221 GCF_001515625.1 Sinocyclocheilus rhinocerous
GTTTTTCATGAGGCAGACGATTTTGTGTACGTGTTCGTTCGCCTGATCGGAAAGTTGCAGTGACAGAAACGGTGA
>NW_015640054.1:0-6688 GCF_001515625.1 Sinocyclocheilus rhinocerous
CCACTTGACAGTGAAAAACCGCTGTGGAGACTGGAAAAGAGACCACAACAGCAACCGGCTAAGCCAGAAACCTGGTAAGACACTGAAATAAAGAAGTGTAAACCATCCCTTGACCTGCATTCTGCTGGAATAGAGGATGGCTGACTCAAAGTCACTGGAGCAGCTTAAAGCCAATAGAACAACAGCAAAACGCTAATTCTCCCGGCTGGCCAATAATGTTGTTAGGATGTGCAAAGTACTGTCTGAAGAGGAGCTCAGAGACAGTTTCAAAAAACTCACAATTGAGGCCAACAAAGTCATACAGGCAAATGATGATGTGGAGGCCCAGTATCTTGCAGAAGTGGAGTTGGATGCAGACGTTCCTGTGTTGAATGAGCAGCAGAAGGCTGATATACAAAAAACTGCAAGTGAGTGTGAGATGAAACTAAAGGAGCTGAGAGACCTCATCCAGGGGACACTTTCGACCAGCTTTGGAGAAGAGGAGCTAATTATGGCGGTAAAGGCTGCAGAGGATGAAGCAGAGTGTGTGTCATCCATCAAACCCAGTGGGAAGACAGAGGCCTTTGACTTCATGCTCGACCATCTAGAAAGACTTGTTAAAACGGCGAAGAAGCTGCATACACAGTGGAAATGCTGGGCCCCTGCCACTGAGCAGAAAGACTTCCAGTGTCGCATACGAGGACTTGAGCAGGTCTGTCTCATGGTAACTTTAAGAAAAGTAGATTTTATTCAAGCAAAAGCCATAGAAGATGCCGAAAGAGTGGTGACTGAAGCTTCTGCTTCCATAAGCTACTCAACACCAGCCATTAAACTAAAGCCAATCTCCCTTCCTAAGTTTACTGGCATCAGGCGTGACTTTCACCGATGGAGAAGAGATTGGGAAGCCCTTCAGAGACAAGGGGAGCCAACTGGGTCAAAAGAAGTCAAAAAGTTCCAGCTACTTGACAGCCTGGATGACAAAATTACAAGAGATCTTCGCTTGATGTCCTATAATACAGCAGATGATATCTTCCGCATTTTGGCGAATCGTTTTGGAAGCCAGACTGCCATCGCCATTGAGATAGTCGAGGAGCTCCAGAAGCTTCCAGCTGTTAAAGGCCACCAGCCAAAGAAAATCGTTGAGCTCATCCAAACTGTCGAGAAAGCCCTTCATGATCTGAGTGACCTTGGTGACATAGACGCTATAAAGAACCCATTAGTGACTAAGTCAATTGAAGGTAAACTTCCTGATGCACTGAAGAAAGAGTGGCTTCTTTATGCAGCTGAGAAGAGCACCGCTGTGGTTCCAGACAAGCGCTTTGACAGTCTTTTAGCTTTTCTCAAGAGTCAGGAAAACATCTATGAGCAGTTGGATCAGTTGAGGGATGAGGATCCACCTAGGAGAGAGACCAAGATTGAGCCAAGGCAAGCGAGAACCAGAGCCTTAAACCAGTCAAGTAGTCATCCTTCAGGTTGTGTTGTCTGTGGAGACAATAAGCATAAGAGAAAGTTGTACTTTTGTAAAAAGTTTCGAATGCTCAAGCTCACAGAGAAGAACGATGCGGTAAGAAAATTGGGAGGCTGTAGGAAATGTCTGGAAGTTCATGATGTTGATGACCACTGCAAAACTTCATTCCTGTGTAAAAATCCAGAGTGTAAGGATCAGCGAGTCACAGACCACCACTATTACTTGTGTCCCAATGCTGAAGCGTTTAGACGTAACATGGCCCAAAAGAAAAGCAGAGTCAGTATAGTGGGAGGTGAAGACAAAAGGAATTATACAGAGGCTCAAGATGAATCCTTTAGGAAACTCTCACCTGAATTAGCCCAACAGTGCCGAGATGCTTTCTGCAATACAGTGTCCGGGACCTCTCTTACTGTAAAAAGTCAATCAAGCCTTCTAGAGGAAAATGGCTTAGTTGAGTGGCCTGTCATCATGATGATTCTGGAGGTTACAGCTAATGCTGGACAAAAGATTGGTACCCTTATTGACCTAGCTTCAGATACTAACTATATCACTCATGAGGCAGCTGACCGACTTAATCTCAGAGGCGAAGACATCACACTTGTGGTCCATGGTGTCGGAGGCATGAAAGTCCTTGTGAAAACAATGCGTTACCTGCTGAAGATCCGAGTCAGGACTCCAAGAGGCACTCTTAGGTCCCACCAGTTGATCTGCTATGGTCTGGACAAAATTGCAGAGGTTCATAGACATGTAACAGCAAATGAACTGCAAACATTCTTCCCAGATGTTCCTCTCAGTGAATTGGTGAGGCCAAGAGAGATCCATCTCTTAATAAGCCACAAGGAAGGTCAGCTAGCTCCTCAGAGAGCCCGCATTGTGGGAGACCTCGTGCTATGGGATGGGCCATTAGGAAAGACGGTTGCTGGTACCCATCTCTAGAGGAAAATGGCTTAGTTGAGTGGCCTGTCATCATGATGATTCTGGAGGTTACAGCTAATGCTGGACAAAAGATTGGTACCCTTATTGACCTAGCTTCAGATACTAACTATATCACTCATGAGGCAGCTGACCGACTTAATCTCAGAGGCGAAGACATCACACTTGTGGTCCATGGTGTCGGAGGCATGAAAGTCCTTGTGAAAACAATGCGTTACCTGCTGAAGATCCGAGTCAGGACTCCAAGAGGCACTCTTAGGTCCCACCAGTTGATCTGCTATGGTCTGGACAAAATTGCAGAGGTTCATAGACATGTAACAGCAAATGAACTGCAAACATTCTTCCCAGATGTTCCTCTCAGTGAATTGGTGAGGCCAAGAGAGATCCATCTCTTAATAAGCCACAAGGAAGGTCAGCTAGCTCCTCAGAGAGCCCGCATTGTGGGAGACCTCGTGCTATGGGATGGGCCATTAGGAAAGACGGTTGCTGGTACTCATCCTGAGCTGTTTGAAGAGATTGCAGTTTCAGCCCATATGTCCAGAACAGCCCATATGTCCAGAACGCATTTTGCAAGGTCCATGAGGACTGCTGTTGTGAAGTATGAAGAACTTACCCGTGTATCCCCTATTTATCCTCCACCAATTCAGCAGGCCTCATTAGCCATCCAACCTCAACAGTTTAGTTCTGCAGCTACTACCCGTGACTTCCTTGAGTGGTGGAGATGGGATAGTATTGGTGCTGCTTGTGAGCCAAGATGTGGAGGCTGTCGTTGTGGAAATTGCCAGCCAGGTGGCAAAGAGATGACCCTTGCTGAAGAAAGGGAGTTGGAAGTGGTGAGGAGTGGGCTTGTATATGCACTTGCCGATGACCACAGTGAATGGCCCCACTGGCATGCCAGATATCCCTGGATAGAAGATCCAGCCACATTGCCAAACAACAGAAAGGCAGTTGAGAGCACCTTCTTGAGGACAGAGAGACAGTTGGCCAAGGAGTTGGAATGGAAAGCTGCTTATGCCTCTCAGGTCCACGATATGGTCAATCGCCGGGCTGCAATGAAGTTGTCCAAAGAAGCTTTACTTACTTGGACTGGACCAGTTTGGTACATCAGCCATCTCATCGCTCCAAATCCACATTCTGTCACGACTCCAGTAAGACTAGTCTGGAACAGCAGCCAAAAGTTTAGAGGCCTGAGTCTCAATGACCTCCTGCTGAAGGGTCCTGATGTCCTAAATCCAATTCGTGCTGTGCTTCTAAGGTTCCGGAGGGGCGCCTTCGCTGCTCTGGGAGATATCAAGAAAATGTATAACTCAGTTTGGTTTGAAGACCAAGAAGTACATTTACACAGGTTCTTGTGGCGTGACTCCGAAGAGGAAGAACTGGGCGAGTATGCTATCACTAGGGTCAACATTGGGGATAAGCCAGCAGGTTGTATTGCTCAGCTCGCCATGAGAGAGTCAGCTAATCTTCCCCAGTTTAGCCACTTTAGAGAAGAGCGTCGAGTGTTACATGAAGACCATTATGTGGATGACATCTTGACTTCTCACAATAGTTTAGACCATCTCAAAATCATCACAGTAAATGTGGAGCAAATTCTAAAAGCAGGAGGGTTTGAGTTGAAGCCTTGGGTCTTCCCTGGCCAATGTAGGAAGAATGAGCCTGTTGGGAGACAGGAAGAGGAGGTAACTTCAAAGGCGGTGGTCTTACCAAACCAGCTCAAAGATGAGGACAACAAAGCTCTTGGACTGGGCTACACAGTAGAGGATGACATGTTTCATGTCATGGTTAGAATAAACTTTTCAAAGAGAAAGAAAAAGATGAGACTTGGCCAGGACCTTTTGTTGGGACAAGTTAGAGCTCAGACGCCACACCCACTAACACGACGAGAGTTGCTCAGTCAAGTTTCTGGTCTGTATGACCCAATCGGTCTGACAACACCCATAAAGCAGAGAGGAGCCATTTTGGTCTGAAGAGCATTTCAAGAGGCCAAACTTGACCTTTTTGAAGATTATGTTCAATTGAGCAAAGTTAGGTTTGCAAGGGCTTTAACTCCAGCAGGCATGTCTGCTGAACCTAATGCAATTACCTTCTCTGATGGCAGTGAACATGCCTATGGTGCTGTTTTGTATTTGTGGTGGCCCTCCGATCAAGGTTCACAAGGTTCAATAGTGGAGTCTAAAGCCAAATTGACCCCACTAGACCACAAGGGGGAAGTAGTCAAGGCAGTCAAGGCAGAGGCAGTCTTTGCCGCTCGTTTAAAGAAGTACTTTGAGCAACATGGCACAATCCAGGTTAAACAATGGTACCATTTAATCGACAGTCAGACAATCCTTGGTGCAATCCAGCGTGAGAGCTATGGTTTCCAGACTTTTTTCGCCAACAGGATTGGAGAGATCCAAGGCAGTACACGACTTCAGGACTGGTGGTGGGTCCATGGACCACTGAATATCGCCAACATTATTACTCGAGGGGCTGGTCCAAAGCACTTGGAGGAAGATTCAGAGTGGCAGCAGGGGCCAAGGTTTCTGAATCTACCAGTCAATGAGTGGCCAATTAAATCTGCAAAAGATGTGACTGCAACTGCCCGAGAGAGCATTGGTAAAATGCAAAAGAAATCATTTAGTGCTGCACTTACAAGAGCTCAAGTGGAAAAAGAACTGTCAGATAAAGGACATCGAAGACCGCCAGCTGGTTTAGTTATCCAAAACCTGGTGGATGGAAAACGATTTAGCAATCTGACTTATTTGATCAAAACAGTTGCATGGATTTGGAGAGCAGCTAAAAAGTTTGCAGCACAAAGGAAGATGTTGGAAACCCTAAAGTGGGAGGCAGTTCCATCAAAAGGAGTTATCACTGTGACTGAACGTCAAGATGCCTTAAGAGATCTTTTCTTGGCTGCACAAAGTGGCGTGACCTTTCCAACCACTACTACAGATCGACTGGTCGTCTATAAAGAGCAAGAGTCTGGGCTGCTGGTTTGTGGTGGAAGAGTCCAGAGCTTCAAAGAAGACAAAGTTGGTGTTCCTCTTCTACCTTACAGCGCATGAATTTCAATATTGCTGGCTCATGAGGCTCACAATGAGGGTCATGAAGGGGTGGCTGCGACTTTAATGAAGATGAGGGGAACTGCGTGGGTCATCAAAGGAAGAAGAATTGCTAAAAAAGTTGTTGATAACTGCATAATTTGTAAGAAAGTCAGAGCCAGAAGATGTCAACAAGTAATGGGCAATTTGCCTCAAGAGAGGATTAGACCTGCAGCCCTGTTTGAGTTTACAGCTGTTGACCTGTTTGGACCCTATCAAGTCAAGGACGATGTGAAGAAGCGGGTCACAATGAAGGTGTGGGGAGTCGTATTCTGCTGCATGGCCAGTAGGGCTATCCACACAGAGCTGGCCAACACCATGTCAACTGAGAGTTTCTTGATGGCGTACCAGAGGTTCACTGCAATTCGAGGGCATCCTAAGAAGATCTGGTCTGACCCAGGCACCAACTTCATCGGTGCAAAATCTGTCCTGGAAGAACTATACAAGTTCCTGAATGATTTAGATGGGTCGATTGTGGAGTAAGCTTCGGCTCAAAATGGAACCGACTGGCAGTGGAAAATCCAACCAGCTGATTCGCCTCATCGAAATGGTGCTGTGGAATCTGCTGTTCGCATCGTAAAGAAGGCATTTCAGAGTCTGGGGAAAGAATCAGGCATCAGCTATAGTGAGCTCCAGACACCCCTTCAGATCGCTGCCAACCTTGCCAACGAATGTCCGATAGATGCCAGGGTGCAGAGCCGTGAAGACAGTGTGCAGTACATCACACCCAATATGCTTTTACTGGGACAAGCATCTTCGAGTGGCGATTTTAAAACCTTTGACTTCATAAGCTACCCCTACAAGAGACTCCGGGAAATGCAGTGCCATGTCAACAGGTTCTGGAGGTCTTGGAGCCAGCTCGCCGGTCCCAACTTGTTTGTGAGAAGTAAATGGCATACCTTACAAAGGAACGTTGCGGTTGGAGATATTGTTTGGGTGTGTGATCAGAATGCTTTGAGGGGCCAGTTTAAGCTTGGAAGAGTTGTAAATGTTAACCCAGACTCCAGAGGTGTCGTGCGGGATGTGAATGTCAAGATGGTTCCAGGCTACTGTGTCTCTGTGATAAAACCTGAAATGAAACCTGAGGTGAGACCTGTGAAATCTGCAGCATTCAATCATCCAACCTCTAAGGTCCAGAAGGACTTTCAGCCCATAATTCTGCACAGGGATGTTCGGCGCTTGGTTGTCCTGCTGCCAGTTGAAGAGCAGACAGGAGGCCCAGAAAAAA
>NW_015640054.1:7369-34071 GCF_001515625.1 Sinocyclocheilus rhinocerous
CTTACAGTGGTGTTTGTATTTGTCTAAAGGTTTTTCACCTGCTTGGCTAATGACTGCTTGACTAATGACTGGCTGATTGATCACTGCATCAAAAAATCTGGAAAAATAAAAGAAAGCAAGTATGGTCAATGAGTGGAATCCGGTGGAATTCTTGTAGTGGGCTGTCTTATCAAGTGGGAGAGTTCTGCACATTGAAACTTTGTAAATGGTGAAACCACTTGACAATGTCTTGTATCTTTTGTGATTCTTTCCTGGGTCATCTGCTGAACATCTGTTTGTGTCTTCATCAGTCTGCAGAAAGAAACATTTTATCACTCAACATTTGAGGTTTTGTTAATGGAATATGTAAGAACTGATTGTCAATGTATGTTTTAATGTCAGTGCCTTCTTCTCCTCACACTCCTCCTCTAGAGGAACAGTGTTGTGGTTCTTGTAGTCTCCATCAATACAAAACACACAAATACACATCTGATCATCTCTACAGAACAGCTCCAGAGGTCTCTCATGTTTCAGGCATATGTAGTCCTTTTATATTATCTACAAGGTCCATTAGTTTGTGTTTCTTTAAGTTCAGGACTCTATTATGAGGTTCTAGGTGAATTTCACAGTATGAGTTCTGACACGACAGACAGGTCTTCAGTGCTTTCAGCTTCCTGTCATCATCACAGATGTCACACACAACTTCAGATTTACTAAGACTGGGCTTTTCCTTAAAGAGTTGCACAGCCTCTCTAAGTTCTGGGTTGATCTTGAGGTCGTGTCTTTTACTGAATGTTTCATTACAAGATGGATATTTGCAGTCCAGTCTGTTGTCCCAGCACTGGTCCAGGCAGTTCTCACAGAAGCTGTGTCTACATGGGATGGTGACTGGATCAGTGAACACGTCCAGACACACAGAACATTGAAGCTCCTCAGCAAGAGGAACATTAGTGGTTGCAAAGTCTAAAAAGAAGAAAAATAAATAAATCAACTTCAGTTCTGGAATGTACATTTGTACTGTACTGTACATGACAAGACCACACATTAACAATAATAAGAAGAATAAGAATAATAAGAATTTTAGAATGATTATTTCACTCATTCAGTCATTGGTTTACTGACCTAGAGGTCTGCTGAACATCTTTTAAAAACAGTGACGTTTTGCTTGGATAATGAATATGGAAATGCTTAATAGTCTGTTTGCAGGAAATTAAAGTGCACAGAAATTGACTTTAAAAAATAAACCTAGGCTGAGAAATATTACTGCAGGAAAAAGTGAGACAGCTAGAAAGCCTGTGCCTCTCCTCAAGAATATGCAATGAGCAGCAGGGGGCGCTATCAGACAGCAGACCATGTTCATCTACTGGCACTAGGGCAATGCACTAATTAATACATTTTCATTCATTACGATACATACACAGTATGTAATTACAAATTATTTTGATATCACTTTTTATTATTAACCATAACCAACCAAATACTTTTCTGTTTGGTGTTTTATTTCAAACCTCCTTAGATATGACAGCACAATACATCAACCTGAGAAAACATTGTGTTTTTGTTATTTTATAATAACGTAACATTACTACACATAATTTATTGCAATAGATGTCTTTTGACTTTTCTGATTTAATACAGGCTAACTATCCTTCTAAAGAGACAAAAAAAAAAAACTCACCAAATCGTGAGTGTCACAAACAATCTGTTCAGGCAGGGCAACAATAGTTGTACTAGATTAAATTTCACGCACGCTGATTGGCTGAATAATAATATCAGCCCCGCCTACTTACTAATACTCTGACGATTTGTGTTTGGCTGTCCAATCACCTGCGCTCTTGACGTGACAGCTGCTAGACCGTCAATAAGTCAGAAAGCTGGTCATCGGGCAGCCATTTCCCTAAACCACATGGTTTAAGGGTTTTAATTATTCATTGGTCTCACGTCTGGTCCATACACGAATCAATCAGACCAGCCTGTGTTTGGATGGGTTTATAGGTGTCAGGGCAGAGAGGCCTGGACCTGGGGACCTATGCACTGCGCAGCCCTGCAGATAAAATCAATCACTGCTGATCACATCAGTCTTTGCATCCACTGCTTCACCTGTCAGAGAGAAACACACACAGAGCATACTCAAAAAGAAGATGCACTTTTGGCATGAAACAGCGTTGTAAATGAATTCTATAGGTCAAAAACAATTTAGCGAATCAGTTCATTCAAACGGTTCATTTCAGCGATTTAAAGTGATTCATTTGACTGTCGCTCAAGATTCTAAAAGCATGACTCTCACAAAAGTATGGAAACTTAAATTTGCGCCACAGACTAAAAATATTTCTGTCTGACACCATATTGAATTCATAATGATGAAAAAATGAGGCTGTGACTTACTGTCTTTAGAATGGCACGCACTGTATAAAGGTCAACGTAATTTTCACAACTCACAACTTTCATATCTTTTCTTGTTTGTTTTTTTTCATAAATCTATTATAGTTTTTGTCTACTGAAAGTTTTATTCTGAAAGTTTTTCGTCAGCTAAAGAACTGCTATATTGTTAAGCAAAAGTTCATTCCATTAAACACTGTAGGCTATTTCTGTCACTCACAGGCTCACAGCCTCGTTTTCATTCTTGTCAAAAACTAAATATGGCTCTACCCTGACTAAGGCCTATTGCGACTTTTTAACTTCAATTCAGACTTTTTCTCGCAATTCTGAGTTTATATCTCACAGTTGCACTTTGTATCTTGCTCTGAGTTTATATCTAACAATTAAGAACCTTTTTCTCGCAATTCTGAAAAAAAAAAAAAAAGAAGTCAGAATTGTGAGATATAGGCTAAACAAAAAATTTCAAGATACAAACTCTTTCTGAAGAAAAAAGTCAGAACTTTGGGATTAAACTTGCAATTGTGAGAGAAAAGTTATTGTGAGATAAACAATCACAATTACCTTTTTAATATTTTATTCAGTGGTAGAAATACATTTGTCACTTTCAAATCAGGGAGCTTTCGGTTGGTCAACACGGCAAATTCACAAGGGGAATCATGGGAATATTTTCGCCCTTCAGTGAAATTCCTTTCGACCACAAAAAAAATCGTAGAACATGGAACATTTAAGTGCACCTTTAATGTTCTGTTTTGCAGAAAATTAAATATGTATTAAAGTTTTTAAGTTTAAAAATAAAAATAAAAAAGTTTTTAAAAATTACATGGACTGTCATATTTTGCATTGTTTAGTTCAGAACATCTCTTATCAGTTTAACATTATTATTTAAAAAAATCAATATACTCTACACAAGTACATTGCGTACAGTATGAACATGTATTCTTACCATACTGTGACATTAACAAACTTTATAATCAAGGAGGCAATAGAGTTACATTCTGCGCCATTAAGTCAGATGTGTATTATTCATGTATACTGTAGGTTTAAACATCATGTCATCATTTTAACAATAGCTTTTACTAACTTGCCCATTAAGGTTACCTGCAAAAGAAAACATAAAAGAATGGGGTGCCTTTGTAGCTGTAAAGCTTTTGCATTACAAGCGTAGGCTATGTTTCATTCCAGCTTGTGTCTACGCTGTAAGCGAGCAGTGTGATGTTACAAACACACTCACACACTTTATTGTATACTTTTATTAAACCCTTTTACTCATAAACGTAGGCTCACAGGCCTTCAAATAACAAAGCATCATTCTGCATTGTAAGTTTTAGAAATGCGTGAGTCACCAGACCTTGTGTAAAGATGCCAGATTCTTTCACACTGAAATCCAAAAGAGGTTTGACAACAACTTTAGCATCACCACACAAAACAATCTCACTAATAAACTTTGCCTGTAAAGAGAAAAGGACATTTTCATTCAGGCTTTGTTTATGTGCTCTTGAATGACGCAACTCTTCAGAAAGATCAACGTCATCGTGAACATTGAAACCGAACAATAATTTTTATCACACTTCCATCTTGAGCACATAAAGAGCTATTTTCCAAATAACTTTCTCAAAGGCCAGTTTTATGATACATTAACATCAAAACTAATGGCCAATATCCTGATGTTCCTCTGGTTATACCAGAACATTCATATCTGTGCATACACGCTCTAAAAAGTCAATAGAGCGAGAAGAGGAAAATGTCTTTCTAATGAACATGTTCTTACACTAGGCTAGTGATTTGAGCCAAGTGCTTTGGTATGCAACTCAACCCACAACAGATATGAATAAACTTGTTGAGGATAAGTGTGCTATTACTTATCTGAGAAATCAGAATTATGATTTTCAACTGGCAGACATTCAAACAGGTAAAATACTAAACTATATATGTATATAATCCACTGTGAATGCACTAGCAATCACCAAGCACCAAGCAAAACACCATAGCAACTGCATAGCAACATTGTAAAAAACTTTTGTAAAAGTCTAAACATTTTAACAACCATCTTACAATGATCTAGAAACCATCCAGAACACTCTAGCAACATGTTAAAAACACTCAGGGGTGCGATTCCCAAAAGCATTGTTAGCCAACTATACTCACAAGTCATTAGCAATATAGTTCAATGACTTGTCGTTTCCAAACAGCATCACAGTCTTCAGTGGTTGCAAATACAGCTCTCAACCTGTGCTTAGAAGAATATTTTCTTATTAGTATGACATATGGAATAGTTCACCCACAAATGTAAATTCTGTCATTTACTCACCTTCAACCTATGAATGTCTTTCTTCAGGTGAACACAAAAACATATTCTTAAGAATGTGGGTAACAAAACTGTTTCTGGTATTATAGTAGCATAAAAAATACAATGGAAGATGATCAAAAGATGATGAAAATGTTTGGTTACACATTCTTCAAAACATCTTCTTTTGTGTTCAGCAGAAGAAAGAAACTCATACAGGTTTGGAACAACGTGAGGGTAAGTAAATGATGACAGAATATTTGTTTTTGGCTGAACTATCCATTTAAAAAGATCATGCACTTGTGCAAAATAAGCAAGCTAACATGCAGTACAATCTACATATACAAATTTCATTCTACATATTTTAGTTTGTTAAGAGAAGTAAAGCGCTGTTTATTTGGTTCTATTCTGAACCTCAAGCCTAAATACCAGGGAGGAGTACAGTACTGTTATTAAAAATCTAACTGCACTGTAAAACATGAGAACATCTCACAATCAGAAGATGCTAACCTTGTTTTTTTTTCCAGCATCCATCTACAAAACCAATGAGATGCTTACTAGAGAGAGAAGGGTATTTTATGATGTGTTTGTGTTGGGCAGTTTAACTTTGTAATAACCAACTATAATTGCAGGTGCTAGATTATTAAACAAATTACTCATCATCTCTTTAAAAGCAATTGATTAAAGCGAAATGCGATTAAAATTTGTTTGGGTTAAAAATATAAATCCTGAATCAGCCATTTGCAGGTAAATGAGGATAACGATTAAAGTGCAGATGTGGTTGCGTTGATTAATGTGGGTTTGTCAATGCCCGTCTCTCTGCTGTCATCTAAACCATTATGCTCTGATTTAAGCAATGCTGCAAATTCCTCCTGATTCTCATTTACCGTCGCCTCAAAGCCCAGTGTCTGACCGACCCCTAAATCTGACCTTGTTAAACTGACTCTAGAGACGTACGTGTGTGTGTGTTTGGCTAAAGAATATAGTAGTGTGCTGCAACATTTAAGCCCTCGTTTAATTACTGCCCAACACCCCATAATGACAATTAGATGCGATTCAGTGACAAAGGCATATATCAAAGTAATTGAGGAATGGGGGAAAGAGAGATCTTTCTGCATCTTTCCTTGATTAAGCCTGAATGTCTATTCAATCATATTTGATTGACAGAATCCAAACAAATTTTGGACACTTTTAAACTGATGACCACTACCAAGGACAATGACATTAAAGAGTAATTATATGCAAAGCTGGTGTAAAAAAAAAATAAAGATGCAGATTAATTGTAACAACTGGCAGAAAGATTTTGCAGAAAGTCACAATACAGTGGCAATAGTGCCTGTACATTTGAACCATCACAATACAGATGGTAATTTAGAAGTCCACAAGATGAATTAAAGTTCATCAACAGTAAATCCAGTATATGACCATGAAAATAATGAATACATACAAACACAACACATTATCAGGTCAATACAATGACAAAATCATGCAGTATTAAATGAACATAGAATGTAACACCCTAATATGCACAACTAGTAACAAAATTAAGAAAAAAAAATATATATATAATCATAGTGAGAACATTTGACTGATTTTCACCATAAATAAAAAGACAGCTATATTTTTAATGTTATTAAAAAACAATCACCAAGCAACACTGTAATGTACGACTAATAACAAAAATAAAAGAAAAAATAAATATAAGCCAGTGTAACGAATTCAGTCCACTGAAGGCGAGCATAGTGAAGAACCCAAGTGCAGTTTATTTACAGTGTGATCCAAACAATAATCCGAGACTTGACTTGACATGAACAGACTTGACGAGGCATGAACAGACTAGACTAGACTTGACTTGACTTGACATGAACAGACTAGACTCACCAACAGTGGATTACAACTTCACTACACGACCCGAGACAATGGCAACAAGATGGCTTGACTTGACTTGACTTGACTTGACATGAACAGACTCGACTCACCAACAGTGGATTACAACTTCACTACACGACCCGAGACAATGGCAACAAGATGGCTACTTATAACAGACAAGGAGGGTCACATAACATAAACAAACCAAATGGGAAACAAGACACATGACTAAGACAACCAATCAGAACATGACACAATGAACAAGAGAACCAATGGCAAGAATACAAGAGGGCAAGGGAAGCATGACACAAACAGGGACCATGAAACAATTACAAAATAAAAGACATGAAAACATGAACAAGAAACAACCCAAAACACCACATTACAGCCAGCTACATTTTTATTTATTTATTCATTCATTCATTTTAAATGTAATGTAAAAGTTAAAATACATGTCCTGCTGAATACAATATATTATCACCATAAATTATATGGCATTTCCTACTTTTCACAAAATAGTAGCATAAGCATGCACCAGCTGCATTATGGATACATTTTCAGTGTCATCTTTGTAAAGTCTCATTATTTGCCAGCATTGTGTCTTAAAAAAAAGAGTTTCCTTTTGCTAATGTTGATCTATTTAGCTTCTTGCGTTTAATCCCTAAGAGGCAGCCTTGTGTGAAATAAGATAAATTGATTTTGCATTGATTTGAACTCATTCTTTTTAGTTCATTCTGGTCGTGTGTGGAGGGGGCGGATCTTTCCCTTCAGCAGAAGCAGGTGCCTAATAAATCAGGCCTAATGTTTAATGCATTCACAACCACGGTGATGGTAACGAGGTTAAACATATATTTTTCAAAAGCACTGACCTGTGCCTGTGCTCCTTTGTCATCACTTCCTTAATGAAAACCTTTGATCACTGCTGTTGTCATGCTGCAAAGGGAAAAGCAAATGGATTTGTTGAGCAAGAGATACATTTTGGGTTAGTTTTGAAACCTAGAATAGCACTCATACCTCCTTGAATGCTTACCACCTCCGTGTTCTGCATTAAGAACGACTGTAGATGTAGACATGATGTCCTTGACATGCTTCTTTAAGTGACATGGTAAAATTCCTTTTTAAATTCCTGCTTTTGGAATTTAATCAAAATAGCATTACTAATTTCATTGATTTTTCCAACATACGTCACTCCTATTGATGTATCACCACCTCAATCAATATTTAATGATATTCAATGAGCTCCTAACCAGAGAAAAAGACACTCATAATCTTACATCTGAAAACAAACAAACAAGTGGGCTCCCCCAAAGTCCACGGTATAGTTCGAACACTGACTTTTTGAATGAAAACATTAAAACACTAAGCAAAAATGAAAATCAAACTTTGCCTTCAAGTGCTGTGACATGTTCAGGATAGTCTAACGCAGTACAAAACCCCAGATCACCAAAATTTCTTCTCCTATTACCAGGACCACATCCCTACAGATGATGGTGCTCACTTTGGTCAACCACAACTATAATTCCAACAGTCAAGTCCTTGATGAATTCCTGCTCAGAACCTGCGTGCTTTAATAAAAAAAAAAGGGGAAGCATTAAAATGTGCCTTACAATCTTAAAGCTTACAGACTCCAATAAATATGTGCACTTATAAAGTAAATAAATTTACTTACAACTTTGTCCAATCTCTACAAAGTGACAGTCATTCCCGTTATGTCTACATAGCACTTTGATGGATACAACTGCAAAAGGACTTGCCGCAGTCCATCCACAAGATTGTTGAATTCTGGGCTGATCTTCAGTCATTCCAGAATATCATAAACATGAAAAATACAGAAACACATTTAAACAAGACTGTAAAATAATAAAAATGAATAAATAAATAAATCTTTACAGAGAAAGTCAAATGTCATGATGTTTACGTTTCAATTACCAAAGCCCTAATTTACAATCCATACAAGGCTTTTAAAATACATAACACATGAAATGAGAACAAAAAAAAAAATGCTAATTTAATACATTTGTGTCTTTCCTTATTGCAGGGCTGTTTATACAAGATATAAGATATTATTACTGTTATTTTGAACGTATGTCTAATGCAATATACAGTATATTCACACAGCATTACAATGGGTTCTGGTGAGGCACTTCAATAACTACTTCAGAAAACTTAAAGAAGAATTTGTACCTTCAGAACTTCATTTGAACCCAGGTTATGTCAGCAATATTAAATGTACGCACTCCAAATGAACTCTGAGGGAGGTGCTCATTCATTTTGTGTATAATGTGTATAAAAGGGACAATTCCAAACTTTGTGGAGAAGCTCACTAAGATGGCTGACGAATTAATGAGGCTATTGAGTTATCTTTCGAAATTCCAGAGGCGACACATGTAAAATTATGATTGTTTTTAAATAGGAGAAACATCTGAGAAGCAGAAGATCTCAGCAGGGAGAAACATGTGACTATGGGGATCTTTTGCATAGGGGAAACATCTGAGAAGCAGAAAATCTCAATAAGTAGACACATTTGAGATTATGGGGGTCTTTTAGGAGAAATATCTCAGAAGCAGACGATCTGAGGAAGGAGACACATTTGATATTATGGGGGTCTTTTGCATAGGAGAAACATCTGAGAAGCAGTAGATATCAGTGAAAGTCTCCACTCAATCTCATTGGTATCTCAAATGCACATTTTGTATAGCTCCCTTATTTAAACACCTGGTTTGAATCATCAACTCGTTATCAAATAAACGCATGAATTGAACTACGGCCTGTCAGATAAGGGAGACATAAAACATGCAGTGCTGAATTGAGAACCACTGGTGTAGAACATTACAAAATACCTCCTTTTTTGATTTCCTATGGGTGCTCCGTGCCTTTGCTTTCTTCAAACTCATTAATAAGCATCTTGGTAAATCCCCGGTGGAGGTGGGGGCTTCCTCCAGTTGAATCTCTAAAAGCCTCTTATTTTGGTCAAATCAGGAGTGCATGTGGATCTGAGAGCAGAATTCTGTTCCATCTAGGAGTATGATCTTGTGATGGGGTTTGGAATTTGCAGTCTGGTCCTGGATCAGTGCTGATGGAACGTGTGGGGTGCAGATAGTTGATGGCAGACAGCTAGAATGCCATTAGTTGTGACCCTACTGCTGGCAGCTCATCAAACCATCCGCCGGGGCACCAGAGTGGAGGGGTTGCTATGACGACCGATCCTCCGTTACATAACCGGAGACTGGAGGAAAATGGAGACCCAGAGCGAATGGAGGTTTCAGGTTTACAGTGTGGTTAGAGTTTGCCTCAGGGATTTATTGCTGTACAGTGAGAGGTGTGATGACTCCTTTTTACAAAAGACACTGAACGTGAGAGGATAAATAGAGCACAAGTCCAAAAGCATTTCTGCTATCATAAAGTTAGGTTACTAAAAACTAACTAGTCTAACTATAAGATGTATATATATATATATATATATATATATATATGTATATATATATATATAAACACCTTGATATCACCTCAGGTAGGCAGTCATCAACCACTTGGAAAGGAACCAATGTGTGGAAAGGAACAGCCTGGACATTCTGCTAGACATCTCCTATTGGATTCAACAGAAAAAAAAGAAAGTCAGCTGGCAGTGGCAAAATTTGTAATTTTTGGGTGAAGCATCTCTTTCGGCTTGTCTTGTGAGACATCCACAGCTTTTGCACTTTGGCAAAGGCATTCTGTTAAAGCAACTGTTGCAATGAAATTTGCTTACGAGCACTCTCTTTATCTGCATTAGCAATACAAAAGCCTTTCAGAAAACTGTGACAGATGCACACTCATCAATTAAAGCTCTGCCCGCTCAGCATGTGCTACATCCAGTCTAGATTCACTCAAGACACGTTCCTCCGACGCTTTTACCAGCCATTCTTCAGGATTAACCAAGACAGGCTCCATTGGCCGACTCTGCTCTCTTCCACATTCTGACCGTGCTCCAGTTTTCCCGGAGATTATTCAAGTCACACGCAACCTGTCCATTTCCAGGACATCTGTCACGAAGTAAGATGCAGCCATGGTCATTGGGAGATTGATGGGTGGTCTGGGACCTCAGGGGCCTGAATTAATTTTTAATGGCTGCCACATTGCATCCACCCTCCTTCCTCCTTTGCACACACCCACCAGCACTTAAAAACAAAAAAACGATGGCTCAGCCCTTTTCTCAGTGCAACAGACGCCAGGATGCTGCAGGTGTTTAGCACGTGTTGATGAGTGGGTGTTTGCTTATTTTCTAGGGCACATTTGCCTTTGTGGAGGGTAGTTAGGACTGGGAAGACATTTTTCCTTTGTTAAAACTCTCCATGTATAAACCCCCTTCACTATGGTTGTACAGTCTAGTATTTATTATATATTGATTAGATTTGCATTTTAATGAAAAAAAGATCCTAAGATGACTATAATAACCAGCCCTTTTACAAAGAAATGTCAAGGCTTATGATTAAAAAGAAATTAAACTCTTCTGAAAGGTTTTTACACTGCTTGATGGATGTTTGATTTTATAGTATTACCAATAACTGATGTAATTACAGTATTTTGGTAGAAACTGCCTAGCTACACTCTAGTAACCATCATAATACTTTAGCAACCACCACCCACCATAGAAACCACCCAGAAACACCCTAGCAACAACCTACAACACCCTAAAAATCACACAAACACCCTAGCAAGTACACGTTACAAAACATATACTACAAAACACTTAAATACAAAGCAACCACACATACCACCCTAGAAATGCCCTAGCAACAACCTAGAACAACCAGCAACCACCCAAAATACCACCTACTGTAGCAACGCCCTAGAAACCACACAGAACACACTAGAAGCCGCATAGTAACATGCTACAATACATTCGGAATTCTTAAACCTTGCCCAGCAACCACACAGAACACAATTGAAGCTGTACAGCAATACGTTAAAAACATTCAGAATTCTTAACCATCACCTAGAAACAACCTAGCAGCCAAACAGAACACCCTAGAAGCCACATAACAAAACATCAAAAACCATTCAAATTCTTAAGGAACCACCTAGCAACACCCTTGCAACCACACAGACTGCACAAATATCCACATATCACTACAATTCAGCCATTCACAACATCCTAGCAACTGTAGATCAAGCCCTGGAAACCAAATCAACACTCATTAGAAAATGTAAAAGTCTTAATTTATTTTCACTTTAATAGCAACAGCTAATATGGTAAATTTTTGAATGCATCATATTCATAATTTCCTTTATATTGCATTTTACCTTCAAAATGCAGCCAAAGAAAGAGAAACATTTTCCAACTGAACTGACAGATATGATAAAGAAAAAGAAAGAAAGAAAGAAAGAAAGAAAGAGCCCCCTATAGTTCTGTGCAGTGAAATTATAGCAGCTTTCTTTTCTCTTTAAAAGAAAGAGAACGGTAGTGCAGGACGGTGGAAATAAAATGTGTGGCGAAATATTTGAAATTGGGCTGAGGCTATTAAGGCTCTGCTGGCAAGCTTCTTTTATGACTCTGCTATCAAACCATCTGCTATTTTCCAGTCAATTAAACCATTATAGGATTTGAGATCAATTAATCTCGTCCAGTAATAGCTTTATATCCTTGTTTGCTTTCTTATAGCCCAATATTTCTGTGCACTATGCCACAACAAGGCAAAAAAGTTAATGGTCTGTTGCTTCTCTTTTCATTATTTGCTTTGTATTTAGATTGCGCCAGGAGTTTTTTCCCGAGCCATCACACTTAAAAACAAACAACAACAAAGCCAAACTGACTCTCTCTAAATATAGTTTATGATCTCCATCAAACATGTTCACACGGGACGCACAGATAGCAATATCAACATGCAGTACTGATTTAAAATGTCAACACTTGCATATAAACTCTGAGTGACAGCAACAAATTTATGTGCCACATAAGAAAACATGACAGAATAACAACAAAGCATTATGACTATGCATGATTTTATAGGTACTTAATATACAACACTCTCAAGGAAAATTCAGTTCATGCCGGAAGCTGCTTTGGAACATGGTAACTGGTCTAAGCTTATTAGCTGATGGACCCACCTGGACCAGCAACAAAAAGGTTTTCATGCTGGTTTTTGGAATATGGTTGCTAGTCAACCAACCAATGACCAGCTTAGACCAGCTAATGAATAAGAATGCCATTTATGTCACATAATATTTAGCAGATACCTAGGTAGACAGAAATATTTTATTTATAAAATTAATATACTATAAATGAGACTATATCTTTTCCTATCAGTGGATTTCATCCTGACATTGGCTATTGATCTGAAGATGATCTGCATTCAATAGGTCAGACAGGTGGATCCTTCTCCACACTGACAGTCCTCCATGATGCATTAGTCCTTAAGCACACATAATACTGAAGGTCTACAGATCACCAGTTTGCAATATCAAGTAGAAAAATGAGCTGTTTTATGTAAGTAAATTTTTTTTTATGTAAGTAAATGACACTGGAAGCCAGTCCCATATTTACAAATGGACGCGCCCGCTCTTACGGGGAAAATAAGGTGGATAAAACGTGCAATATTACTTAAAATAATTGTTGACTCCCAAAAAAAAAAAAAAAAAAAAAAAAAAAGTTTATTTAAAAGTATTGCAGCATTTTGCCACCCAAAATTCACTCTCAAAAATGTGCCCTGTAGGTAATATTTAAATGAACTTATTTTATTCAAAGTAGTTACTAAATCATTTGTAGGTTCACCAAAAGTCAAAAAAAAAAAAAAAAAAAAAAAAAAAAAAAAAAAAATATGTATATTACATACTTCAAAAAGGACCAAAAAAACACCATAAAAGTCTCATAAAAGTAGTCTGAATCATGCACTGTATCCAAGTGTACTGAATTTGTATGATACATCTGTGTAGACGGAAATAGACTGAAATTAAAGTCATTATTCACTGAAAACCAGTGTGACCAGACTCAGTGAGAGATCTGAATGAGCCTGATTTGTGAACGAATCATTCAGGCTGTATTTTTGGGGGGGATCTCAATCATTTGATTCATTGAAAAGATCCTACTCAAGAGAATTAATTGTTCATAGATCGGGTATCACTGATTATCTGATGAACATGGCAAGGAGAGGCAGAGTTATGATTACTACATTCATTTACCAAGGTGCTTCACCTTTGCAAAATGTAATGCAGAATGAAACATACAGTGTCATTTACAGTAAACCACAATAATTCACTCATTCATATCTGTCTCTATCTTCGTCCAGGAGTCTAATGCAGTAATTGCTCACGTCATCTGTGTCCAGTGTCAACAACGTCCCTCTATCTCTCTCTTTCCACTGCTTCAGAGAACCCTTCCCTGACCCTGCCTGTAATTGAATTTAAACCACATTAAACAGAATGAATAGGCTGGGATTTAATTAGCCGCTGACGAAGGCCACATGGTTCCTGAGGCACGTGTTCTCTGTTTAACTCCTGCGCTTCCTGCTTCAGAAGAGCTGCATGGACGGACCATGAGGAGCTCCCTCTGCTCCCGTTTAATCAATGCTTTATGTAATCAAGGCCAAATGTGACTTTTGCTATTGCATGCAAATACTGCCTTGAAAACCACTCACTATTCACCCTGTTCAGTTGAGCTGCTGATAAAGTTTAAAGATGCACTAAGACATTTTTCCATTTAACATGAAATCAAAAGAGGCACAATTTACTTTCTCAATACATGTTCCTGGTCTTACAATAAAGTTTGGAATATATATATATATATATATATATATATATATTTGTAATGTTCTTAAACGTCTATTCTGGTTTTTGAGACTCAATTTAAAGTAAGTCGCAGTTTGAGTCGCAATTTAAAGAGTCACAGTTTAAAGTAACTGTTTTATAATTTCTTGTATTTTAAAATGTTTATTCCTGAAATAAAAATTGATTCCTTTGATGCAAAGCTGAATTTTCAGCATCATTACTCAGTGTCACAAGATCCCATTATAATATGCTGATTTGCAATTATTCTAATATGCTGATTTGCAATTATTAGCTAGTATTGGTGCTCACTTATTAATCATAGTTCTTATTAGTATGAATGTTTCTGCTGCTTAATATTTTTTTATGGAAACTGTGATATATTTTTTTCAGGATTCTTTGATAAATAGAAAGTTCAATGAACAGTATTTTTGTTTGAATTAAGTTTAAGTTATGTTTTTTAACATCAGAGTCTGAACTGTCACTTTTAATATTTTCACACTATTACTGTACTGTATTCCATTTTACAATATGCAGCCTTGGTGAGCAAACGTGTAGAAGCTTATTTCTGGCACTAGATAAAACTAATTGAAGTAATTGAGACTTTTTTTTCACAATTTCGTCTTTGTAAGATTGTGAAAAAGTGAGGGGGGAAAATACATATTTCAAAAATAGTAAAAGTCCCCTGCAATCCACTTCAAATTCACATTTAGGTCCATTTTGGAAACGTTTGTGCTACATGCATAAATGATCACAGAGAAAAAGTGTGATGCTATTTTTTTTATTTCTATTCATTTATTTATTTATTTTTAATGATCAGACTTATGTTTTTGTCCTGGAAGATGATAGCAACCACCATATCAACCACCTGGCAACACCCTAACAACCACCTAGAATATCTAGCAACCTCACAGCAAAACACTAAAAGAAGAACAATAACACAACAACAATGAATTTCACAATTAATAATAAAACCAAGTATTGTTTTAATACATTAAATTTTTTTTAATTTTTTTTTTAAATTATTTTTAAAAATCAGTTTAACACATTCAGTTACTTTTTTAGGGCAAGAAAACAAACAAAAAAAAATATTAGTCCATTTGTGTCCACGTGTGGAACATACTAGTAATGCTAAATGAAATCTGTTACGTCCCAGTGGTTGTGCCTCCGTGTTTTTGCTTTCTCCTTCTCTCTGCTCTGTTGTATTCTTAGGGTCAACCCTCCTGGGACTGCTATTGGTTCAGGAAGCCGTCTGTCATCGTTAACATGGGTGACGTCATTATTTCTGCTGCCAATCCTGTTTCCTGCCAGAGTTTAAAAGGATGATTGAATGAATGCGGAGCAGACTTTGCTTTTCTGTTTGTGCATTTGTATTTCGTTTGTTTCTTTTTGTGGTGTTGTTCTTCTGTTACAGTTTTGAGTTGTCATCTCGATCTTTATTTAAGTTTTCTATTTTGTATTTCATTGTTTATTGCCTTCGTAACATACGCATGACAACGTTCTCCTTGCCCCTGGGGAAAACTGGACCAGGTAGTATGTCACGTGACATACATGTAGCAACATGTAGTGACTCTGATGTATTTTTGGCAATTTAAGTTAGATTGGTTTTGTTTTGTTTTTCTGTTCTTTTCTTTGGCGCCACTTGCGTCCGTTTTTCCCTTGTGGGGGTTATTTCATTTTTGGGTTGTAAATATTGTGAAATTATAGTTTTCTCTTTATTTTCTTGGTATTTGTTTATTATTACTATTATTGTTACTTGATGTTTTCCCTTTTTCTTTTTAATTTGTAAATAAATCACCTTCTTTGGCAGTTTTCGTGTTGCACTCTTTTTGCCACCACCAAAGCCACAACCATCCCAACTACAAATGTTACCCCTTTTAAACCTAGACTTAAAAACAAGAGGTCGTAACAAAATCCATTATTAATTCAAAAAAGAGCTAATTTCTGGTTTAGTTTTGAGTCTTACTGAACACATTTAGGAAGCGGTAGTCTAATTTATATCAGCAAATGTCAAATCTTACATCACAGCATATGAAATATGCAAAAGGGTTCCATAAAAGAGAGCAGAAGGCTTTTTAAAACAAACTGCCATTATCTGATTAAATAACCTTATATAACTGAGAGTTTAAAAAGGAAGTTTCCTTTAAGCACATAAGCATCGCAATGAAAAGCAGATGACTGTGTAAAGAAAGCACACAGATCGATTCTGGCATCAGATGAGTTTCTATTCAATGAGTAGAACAGTGAGATCCGAAGAGCATGTCTAAATATTTCAGTAGTCATCTTATAGTCTATCAGAAGTGCTTTGAAAAGTGTTATAAAAGGGGATGGAAAATAGTTGATTCCACTTTAATCAGCCCTCATATTCAGTTTTGGCCTTGGCCACTCTATGTCATAAGCCAATAACAGAGATTTAAATTCACAATGAGCTGTTGAAAGAGACTGTTGAAGGGGGAATGACAGCACCGGTGTCAATTTAACCTGATGACCTAATGTTCACTCACAAAACACAGCTCTTCAGTATTCAGCAAAAGGAGATTTGCAGAACTGAAAGAAAACAGAATTTAAGTACCCTATTCTTTTTACTACATCCATTTACATTTTAGTAGGAGTCTGCATTTTAAAAGGGAGAAGAGTCAAAAGTGCTTTTGTGAACTCTGTAACTTGCTTGTGTTTTCATTTAAGGCTGTATTTTTAAAGAAAGGCATGCCAAGCTAAGACACTTAAACTTTATTAATTATTAATTGGATTATTGGCACAATGGCAAGAATATGGGTGGAAATAAAGAGCTAAAGTTAGTCATTACCTTACTGAGAGCAGTGTTGCCACACACACACTAAACACTAACAAGTCTTTCCTTTCACTCAAAAATGCTCTCCCAGTTCAGACCCATGCAAAGCATGCTGGGAACTAGAAATCCACTGTTAAGTTGTCAACAAAAAAGGTTTAAGATAACTTCCATTTTACAAATTTATTTGGATTAGGTTGTGGCAAACTGTTCAAAAATTGTGTAAATACTTTGAACATGCACACTGGGCACAATGGTGATTGTTTAAACCTTTTTTATTGACGGCACATATTGTTTACTCACTATATCACAATACAGTTTAGGGCTGGCAATCAGAAGGTTGCAGGTTCAAGCCTTTTAAGGAGTAAACTATGACCCATCACTTTTGTGGTCTTGAGTAAGACACTTAAACCCAGGTTGTTCCGAGGGGATTGTCCATGTAACATGAGTGCTTTAGTAGCTTTGGACAAAACCACGGCTAAATGACTTTCTACTTACTTGCGACTCTCTATCTATCTCTGAATGACTGGAAGTGTGTTGATAAGTTGATGAAAGATCTGATCAATAAATAACAATGAACAGATCCTGCAAACCTTGATGATAATCCTTGATAAGTCAGCTTGAAATTAAAACTTATCCTATCTATTTTTTATGTCATTGATCTTCTTTCAAAATATTAATCTGTGCATATGTTTCATTGTTTAAAAAAAATTGTCTTGTTTTTCTGGTGAAATAACAGACAGATCTCTGGTGATGTATGCTGGTCTTCTCCAATCATTTAGTCTGCTTAAACCCCATCTCTCCACAATTGACTGCAAGCGGCCATTCATTTTTGAGTGCAAGCCCACCTCAAAATCCAATCGACAATGAACTGAATCAAGTCATCTGCCTAATTTTCTTTTTTGATAATAATTTGTTACACTTGGGTATACATAATACATAAGAAAAGATCTGTTGCTTTTATAATTCACCCAAAAATTAAAATTTTGTCATCACTGACCTATCTTCATCATGTCATTGAAAACCACTGCTGTTTTCACTGACTGACAAAAAATGAAAAGACATTACCAAAAATCAACAGAAAACAATTATCCTGTTGTGCTAAAGTGAAACAGTTTTGTGAAAACTACACATTTTGTGAAATCGGCTCTCTTAGGGCCCGTTCACACCAAGAATGATAACTATAACGATAATAATATAAGCGTCCACACCAACGGACAATAATGCTCTGTTTATTATAAGCACACACTGCAATTATGTTGTCTGCAGCTTTAAATACTCAATCCCTTTAAAGTTAAGTGGAATTTTATTGGCTGTCAATATTTTTTTTATCATTTGTCGCTGAAAAAAAAAAATTCTGAAAGTGATTCCAACAGTGTCGTTACTATTATATTTGTGGTGTGGGCTTCCCTGTTCTTATAGAACTATTATTAAAACTTTATAGTTATCATCATAGTTATCATCCTTTGGTGTTCAGTTCTCTGACAAATGAGCTTTGATTCAGAGGAAACACTATTAAACAATAAGATCCAATCAATCAAAATGCAATAAAAACACTTTGAATTTTTCCCCCTCCATTTCAGTGTTAGCATAGTAACTGCATTTTCCCATAAACCACTTATGTGTGCCACTTAATTAACTTCCAGTCACATTGTATTTTTAGCTCATATTTAGCTCATCTGCTAACTGCTGTCATTAAACTGAGCTTCCTATTTGTTGAAGCAGGTGCATTTAGAACGAAAAACATAGAGCCTCAGGGGTCCTTTGCGGATGAGGTTGCCCACCACTGGCCTGGAGAGCGAAATCCGATCTCATCGCATATCTGTTCTCGTCTCTATCAGCCCACCCAGAATGCTCCTCTGCGCACTCAGCACAATCCTGTGCTGCTGAATTACCATCTGAGGAAGCAAAGGCCTGTGCTCTAATGAAGAGAGACAGCCACTGTCATAGCGTAGTATAAACCCCAGTGAAACACATTCACCTCCCTGGAGAGAGCAGCTAGCACTTTCAGAGCGGGAGAAATGATCTTTGAGTCACGGTCACCCATTTTTCTTCCCCTATAATAAGAAAAAAGAGAGAAACGGTGCCCTCTAGATCCCTTTATGGAGAGCGGCAAGCCAAAATCTAGGGCAGCTTCATTGATTTCCAGCCTGCTGTATTATTAGCCGTTGCGGCAAAGGTGATATGAGAGGTTCGAGCTAATATCCTGTATACCCGACGGTTGGGGAAAGAGGGAAAGTCTTAGACGGCCCTGCGCTCTCAATGATAACCACTGGCTATGGTGTGCAGCTGCCGTATTGGATTGCAAACCTTTTCAGCAGCGTCCTTCTCTCAGGGGAAGTGTTGGGAGGCGTGAGCCTGCCAGGCTGGCTAAATAAGATAAGGGAGTCATTGTATGTGGCCATCAACAGTCGCTCGCTATCAAATATTCATGGGTGACTGCCAATTCTTAAGTAAACAGGACAATTTGTTTTGGAAGACATGCATTAAGATACGTCGAGGCGATAGAGGCCGCAACCTCGGGATCCCCCTGCTACAAGGTTCCCCGGCTATTCCCGTGGACCTATTTGCATTGCAGCCCATCCCGGTCAAAAGCTGAATGGGCATGTTTCATGCTAATAGAGGCCGCCAGAATGGACAGATTTTCCATTAAGTCTGAAGATAGGTAATGGAGTGAAAAGAAACAGAGAGCAGGGCAGATAATCCACGAATAAGTCGAACCTGAATGGAGGTCGCGGTTTGCGTGGGTAACCGATCTATTGAAACAAGGACTGAAAGAACCTTCGGCGTGCTGAATAGACGCTTTTCAGAGCCCTATTCAGTAGCACTGCCAGGAAAGTTATGCTTGGACAAGGATGGTAATGCTAGCAGCGCAAAAACACACAAGTGACTAGCGACTGGAATATGCTTGGCAGAAACAGACATTTATCAGATAGAAAATGGGAGTGGAGAGACCACCTCAAGAAAATCGTCTCTGAAGTTGTAATTCCATACGTCTGTTCAAGCTTCGGCCCATAAAACTAGGGTCCCTGAAGCAGCAGTGTTATTTCCAAACTAATCACCTCACGTCTTTAGGAGATTATGGCCTCGGTCGGTGCACCGCAAATGCCTCTGCGGGTGCAAAGCTGACAAACTGTTGCTGCTATTTGTTTTTATAGAGACGGTAAATACGGCGAGATTCGTTTGATTCTCGAACTCCCTGCACTGCTGCACCCTGGGGGTTAGAAATGAAAGATGAGCCGAGCTAGCTGACTGAAACAATTCGGAATAAAAAAAATAGCCATAAAACGCTGGGCTATAAAACTGCCCATCAGTTTGCGAATGGGTCCCTGTGGGGCAGTTCTGCCGGTGACAGCGGTGGGATCCAAGTTGGAAGCTGAGTGGGTGGCAAGGAAATTAGGTCAGTGCCAGCAAAGCGTAATGGGAATTGGAGGAGACAAAGGAGCGTCCAACGACCACAGGCTGGCCACTAGTAAACTGGCCAAGAGAAACTCTGGGGAATTAATCACGGCACGTCCAGAATATTGAGTGTGACATTCCGCATTTACCTCACTGCGACATGGAGAGGGAGAGGAAGATCACACAGATAATGGAGCAGGAAGTGAGAAGGCTGTAAAAGCCAAAATGCATTCAGAAGAGACGGATACGGGCAAGACGACGCCGTCTGGATAATGAGACCTCTGCAGATGTGAATGTCAAGTGCCTTGATTCAGTGGGAATCCATCTTTATGTTGTGGGTGATTACTGTGGCGGATTGAATCTGCGATTTGTCTGGGGCAAATTGGAAGCAGGAAACAAATTAAACAGTGATATTTATTCATTCAAAATTATAAGGGAATCTGCATTGTTGAAGTGTAAAAGAGAAAACATTTGCACATCTAGCAAAAACTATCAAGCAAATTATGATTCACTCAAATCAAACTCAAGAAAATGTGCACAAAGTAGTTAAGCGTGCATTAAACACTGGCAATGTTTAATTCATATCCTTTAACATGCTTGTTCTTTACTCATCAGCTAATTAAATCCTGCTGACATGCTGGTTTGTATAATAGCTATGCATCATTTTCTGCAAAGGTATTATCACCAAGTTAAAGTCTTCTAATTTGCATATATGTTGAAATTATAATGAATTTTAAATTGGTTATGAATGAGTTTGAAATGTTGTCTCCAAGGGAAGAAAGCAGAAATTTCTCCTGTTTTGCTGTGTCCATGCCAATACACTCTTAACCAGTACAGAAACATCAAAATGCTCTAAAAGCAAAAAGTCTGCATCATTAAAACCTGACAATAAATATTACCTTTTCGAATTTATGAATACTCACACTCAAATATGGAAACAGTACATATAAATGACCACTGTTTGTAACATTTTCTTTTTTTTCACAGTCAAGTACTACAATGGCAGTAACATCCTAAAAAGAGGCAATATAGTTCAATGTTAACTAAAAACTAACTAAACTAAACTAAACTAAACTAAAACACTAACTAAAAGCAGAGTTAGCATGGTAACACTTTACAATAAGGTTCCATTAGTTAATGTTAGTCAATGTATTAACTAACATGAACAAACAATGAACAATACATTTTATTACAGTATTTATTAATCTTTGTTCATGTTAATGAAAATACAGTAATTCATTGTTAGTTCATGTTAATTCACAATGCATTAACTAATGTTAACAAGCACACCTTTTGATTTTAATGCATTAGTAAATGCTGAAATTAACGTTAACTAAGATTAATTAATGCTGTAGAAGTGTTGTTCATTCTTAGTTCATGTTAACTAAAGTGGTTTACTAATATTAACTAATGAACCTTATTGTAAAGTGTTACCGTTAGCATGCTTAACAAGATCAAGGTTATTCTTACCAAGAAACTGTTACTCTGACATTAGTAAAAGAGAAAATTAATAACAGTATAAGAAAACAATGAATAAAATTGAGCTCATGTAAATGTCAGATATAAAAATTTTAAATTCAATTCAATTCAAGTTTATTTGTGTAGCGCTTTTCACGATACAAATCGTTGCAAAGCTATTTTACAGCAAATTAAGTGTCTACAATATTTAGTAGTAGCTTATCAGTGGTGACTGTCAGTTAATGTACATATGGCAGAAATTTACAGAAAAATAAATTAAAGACATAATCAAACAGACGATGAATACAGAACAGTTTGGTAGTTCTGTATGTTGTTTCATGGTTGGCATCATCTGAGGTCCTCTGAGGGGTTAGCATCATCTCTTCTCAGGTGTTCTGGATCCAGACTCAAGCTTGTGTAGTTACCACGGGATGTCAAAACAGAGAGTGTGTGTCTGAACCCCGAACGTTATCAGGAAGGCTATTCCAGAGCTTGGGAGCCAAATGCGAAAAAGCTCTACCTACTTTAGTGGACTTTGCTATCCTAGGTACTACCAAAAGTCCAGAGTTTTGCGACCTTAGGGAGCGTGATGGATTGTAGCGTGGTAGAAGACTAGTTTTTAAATGAACAAAGTGGTAGCGATCGGACAGGTAGGATCTAAACCATCTTAAAGCCTGCCCTTGAATACCTGTATAGTTTTGTAATCGATCTATGATTATGTCATGATCTATAGTGTTGAACGCAGCACTAAGATCAAGTAAAACTAGCAATGAGATGAAGCCTTGATCTGATGCAAGAAGCAAGTCATTTGTAATTTTAACAGGTGCAGTTTCTGAACAAGTGCAGTTTCTGTAAATTAAAGAAAAATATTAATTGTTTCTTGTTTAATAAATAAAATTTAAAAAACGCTAAATATAAAATCAACCATTTTAAATTCAATTAAAAGTACTCAAAAGATAAACTTTAAAGACAACATAAGTCATCTAATTATGAAAATAGGCAGAAATGAGTGTTAAATATCCTATATCAGCTGATATAAAGAGCTAAAATCGACCAAAATGATAAACCAATAACCAATAAGGTACATGATAAGCAACAGTTTGTGCATTCATAATTCATAGGTTGATTTGATAGCTCTGCGGTGCTATCAAAACATTTCTCATTTCTCTGTTTATTTTAGCATGCAACTAGAACATTAACATAACCAAAGGCATGAGTTTGGGGTGTGGCGAACAGTGTCACTGACCAATGGGTAGATATGTTTAGAAAACCATTTTTCAATTCTGTTTGTTGACACTAGTTGCACATTAAAGCAACACTTCACCTTCAAACGAAACTGTGCTGCCTGAAAGAAATCCCTCATCATGCCTAAAACCTATTGACCTCAAGACAGACATAACCACCACCCTGTTGTCAACAAGACCTGAAAAAGCGGCTCTACAGATTGCATGTCATGGATGATTAAAAGTCTTGCTCCAGCAGGACCCATGCTTGTTGACAGAAACCAAAATGATGATGATACTATCAGTACAATGTCTTCATTATTCACATATTCATCCCAAACAACAATACAAGCACATTAGCTCTGGGGGCTTTATTATCATGTGCACATCACCCAAGCAACTGGCTTAGCCGCTTAGCAACTGCATATTTGACCCGACCACACATGACAGGCTCGATCTGTATTCAGTCATGTGATACTCTCTCACACCTCTGATTTGGTGTGTTTGGGTGTGCGATTATGACATCTGTTAAACTTATGAGTCACCTGGTCCCCAAGGACAAAGGAAAGTCCCTGTTACACAGTGCACACTCACAAACACTCACAAAAAAAACCACACAGACACTCCAGAGACGTTTTCTCCAAGGAGGCAAAGGAGGCAGTGTCTCCTCGAAATAATGCATAAAACAGAAAAAAAGGCTTATATTACGAAAAAAAAATATATTTCGAAATATGAGATATAAGTAATACTGTCAAACCACAGTGGGGTTTCAGAGGGAGACATTCTTCTCCTAAATCATGGTGAGATATACGGGCGAGATAATAGTCACTTGATACAGTAAATAGGGCTTCTATGACATTAGGATTGGTGGGCTAACCCGTCAGTGCAATAATGCCCCTCAATTATGTTTGCAAATGGCCCAAAAAACTGACCGGAATGAATGTTGGTGGAAGTCAAAATTCTGAAAAACAAATGGACTTTTTCTAAAATAAGCAACTCGCCTACATGGATGTCATTGTTTTCGATTGTTTCCAAATTGCAACTTGAAATAACTCAAAATGGTTGTGACCATTCAGTTCAGAAGAATCAGCCCCTGAAAATTCAAATTAAAGTGTATTTCCATGTCTGCAACAGTCATTGTTATTTAGGTGTTTAGTTTACTGGTGATTTGTTGACTAATGGTGAAAATGTGACTATTAATGTAGCTATTGACTATTATAAATAGCCAAAAATAAATATAAAAAAGGAAATTATTTACACTTTACAAAAATGTTCTGTACATAAATATTATTTCAAAAGGAATATAAAAAAGTTAAACTTACAACATTTATGTCCCTGGGGATCATTTTTTTTATTAAAACAAACAGTTTTATTAAACATTATTAAAATGCGTAAAATATTATATTCTATTAATTAACTATTCGATATAATATTAATTAAATTAATTGTATTGATTAAAATAAAATACTAAATTTAAAAGAGTGAAATTAATATAAACCATTGTAATATTTAGTTTATGAAAGTGATTTGAATTTCCAAAAATGATTAGTGTTGACGTCATTTTTACTGCTAACAGCAGCTTTGCCCCTCATAATGTTTTCTTAAAAGTTAGTGCACTTATTTAACAAGCACTCAAGTGTCATTTCCAATTAAGCTGTAATTTAATTTTTCAAAATGATGCAAAGATTTTGAACATATGCTGTAAAGTACGACAAAAAGAGCCATTTTATCCTGAAAAATGTCATTTTGACCACAGAATGCTATCAAACACGATCATTTGAGATTTGGAAATGACACTGTGAACTCATGAAAGTGTAAAAAGTGTATTTTAAGAGAGTTTATTTTCGGGGTCAAAAGTGCCCATAGTCGAAATAAATACCTTTCAAAATGAACATCAAATGCAGCTAGAACACAAATTTACATTTGACTGAAAAACACTAATACCCACTGCACGCCACCTCTGCCCTCTCGCTGCACATTCTGAACCTGTCATGGCACAGACATGGCAATCCAAGGGAGGGAGAGTAAGCCCTGCGTCTGTCACCCTAATGAGTTCCCACAGGCCTTTCATAAGCCACACATACAGATGACACTTGCTGCATGAGTGGGCGGCTCGCATAAAGAGAGACAGATCCGTCTGTTATTGAAAAAGACAAAGAGAATAACAGCATCAAAACAATCACTAAATCAAAAGCAAATTCACAAATGAATGAGTTTGTTTGAACACGTGCAAAGTTGTGACATCCCGTGGTGAACTTTAGCAGTTGGCATTACATAGTCTTATTAATTACGAAGATCTTTTAAGTCTGACGCTTTATTTTTGGCATGTTTTTAGCTCTTAAGCAGCCGATGAATCTTGTATTCAATGTGTCTTTCTCTCTCTCCCCATTATCTGACTCTCTCTGCACATCTCACTTAAATATTCCAGCCTCAGTGCTGCCACTATGTCCTCAATGTCACCCTGGTTGAACACATTTATTACTTGAAAGATCACATGTTTAAGAAAACTTATTTCCACCAGAATAAGATTATAAAAAGGTAACTGCTTTTTTTTTTTTTTTTAAATATCACAATTACAAGATGTAAACTCAAAATTCTGAAGAAAAAAAAATCTGAATTGCAAGATGTAAACTCACAATTGTGAGTTTAAAACTCACAATTCTGACTTTTTCTCGCAATTTTGAGTTTATATCTCTCAATTTGGACTATTTTTCTTAAAATTGCTAATTATTAATTGTGAGATGTAAAAGCTTTCTGAGAAAAAAAAGGCAGAATTGTGAGTTAAAATGTACGCAAAACAATTTGCTATACCGTCCGGACTGCAACTTGCGTTTTTTTATCTTCTGAAACGTGCTATAATTTATATTCCAACGTGACTTATTTAATGCATTAATGTCAAATAAGCAAAGAGTAAACACTTAAAAGCGGGCACTTCAAGGTTTATATAGCTAAATATATTGATCATGTCTGTTTGACAAGTAGAAAGTATCGCTGAGCTTTTCTTCATTTTAGTAAGAAGTTCACAGAGACCAATACGGCAAGCGCATTTTGTTTGTTCCTCTTCAGGAACTCGAGCTGCGTCGTAGGACGCTTCGGGAACGCCCTTCAGCGTGACCGGCTCTGAATCTCGTGTGTAATCAGACCAATAGATGGGCGAGACATCACGGGCGGGTGACGTAATGACCAGGCAGCTATAAAAGCATGTGCGGTGAGACCAGCGTCAGCTTTTTGTCATTCAGCAAGCGCTCTGTTAAGCGCTCCGCTCTTGCCGGGCACGCTCCGAGGAGTGTGTCCGTGCCTGTGATCTTGCGATTGCGGTCCCGCTGCTGCTGAGGCACGGCGGCGACTGAGATCGCGGTGATCGCACATGATCTGGTGGACGGGTTGGAGACGGCTCATCCTATCTCCACCCGTGTTCGCTAGATCTAGAGCTCGTTCTCGAGGCTCAGAAGCCCGCGCTGCGGTTCTTCCCCCTCTGAGAGAGATTGATGTTGTTGGTGTGACTGAGTCGCTAACTCGCTGCCGAGGCAACGCGTATATTACATCATTCGATTTCGATGTGAATCTTACTCACCAGACCGTA
>NW_015640054.1:34157-48996 GCF_001515625.1 Sinocyclocheilus rhinocerous
TTCACCCCCGCCCGGAGCTGTGGAAGTTGTGGGTGTGGCCCCTGAGGGGGCACAACTCATAGCTTCTGGTCTCTCAACCAAGGTTGTTGAGACCATCCTCCAATCCAGACCTCCCTCAATGAGGAAACTGTACGCCTTGAAGTGGAAACTTTTCACTTCTTGGTGCGGAGACCGCCAGCTCGACCCAGTTAACTGCCTGGGTGGTACAGTGCTGGAGTTCTTGCATGCCCGTTTCTCCACAGGGTTGACCCACTCCACCCTGAAGGTCTACGTGGTGGCTATTGCGGCCTACCACGCCCCTCTTGGTGGCTAGTCAGTGGGCAGACACCCCCTAGTTACAAGTTTCCTCCGCGGTGCGCTGAGGCTGAGGCCTCCGGTACGATCTCGTGTCCCCACGTGGGACCTGGCTGTGGTGCTAGAAGCTCTCTGTAGGCCTCCCTTCGAGCCTATCGAGGAGATCTCTGATCGCCACCTTACTATCAAGACGATATCTTTTCTCAAGAGAGTTGGGGATCTGCAGGCCCTTTCAGTGGCCCCTTCTTATCTTGACTTTGCGCCCGGTCTGGCCAAAGTGTTTCTGTACCCTCGAGCGGGGTATGTTCCTAAGGTCCCCTCCTCTACACCACGGCCTGTCATGCTCCAGGCCCTCAGTCCTCGTCCCTTAGGGGATCCAGACCAGCAGAAGCTTAACTGTATGTGTCCAGTGCGAGCACTGGACGCATACGTCCACAGAGCTGCGGTGGATAGTAGATGCCATTTCTATTAAAAGCCTATGAGTCCTCTGATCTCCCTTCGCCTTTTGGGGTCAAGGCTCACTCTACCAGAAGTGTGGCGGCCTCTAAGGCCTTCTTGGCAGGTGTCTCGATGCAGGACATCTGCGACGCTGCGGGATGGTCCAATCCCCTAACCTTCGTTAGGTTCTATGGCCTTGACATGCGAGCCACTCCTGGCTCCTCTGTTCTCGCGCCTTAGCTGTGCACGCTTCCACACTAGGCGAGATTTGAAAGTCTGGCGGCGTGGGCATTCTCGTTCCCGAAGTTCGAGTTCCTGAAGAGTAACGTCTCAGGTTACGTATGTAACCATGGTTCCTCGAGGGAATTTGAATGCTGTCTTGCTTTTATCTGATGGATATCACATTTTTCAGCTGATATAAGGAATCCAAAGTGTTCGCGCTGGCACGCACACAACATGTCAGATCTAGCATTGCAACTTGACATCACAGCCTCATCTTCAGCAAACTAAATGAGACAACTAAACATACAACAGGTATTTGGTCAGTTGAACTTGTCTGTTGTACAATATGTAGGTTTTGCCGGTCAGCGTGAGCATTGCCATTCCGTGGTGTTTTTCCGAACACTTTTTTTTTTTTGCATATGTGAATGATACTGTTAGTAGATATTCGGAGACGAGAGAAGTACAAAGCCTTCTTTACATAATAAGTAGCCTAATAGTGCCCACTATGTGCTTATGTTTCAGTTTTAGTAAGTAAGTTTAGTTTGTTATTGACATAGCCATAGTCGCCGATTTATTTTTCTGTCGGTGAGTGCAAAAAACAAGTTTTTTTTTATTTTTATAAAACACTTAATATCTGAGAGAGTGCAGAGCCATGATCACTATATGGGAGATCAAGCCCGCTGCAAGAGAGATTTGTGCTGGCGCCCTCTCGTATTACAGTAATGCACTCTCGACATTTGCCATTAAAATAACGCCAAAAACTGCCTCAAATGACCTATAAATGCGAGAATAAAGTCGTAAAAGCTGCAATCCATTTCTTATTGGTTAAAATGAAAGGAGACTATCTCTTGTGTTATGCTATGTCCATTGGATCGGCGCCAATGGACATAGCATTTAAAATAAATGCTGTTTGTAATGAACGGCACTATAATAATAATTTTTTTATACATATATATGCATTTATTTTTGTTCTGTTATGACTGCCACTAAATTTAAACAATTTGGAGTGAGGCGAAGTAAAATTCATGTTAGTGTTTATAATGTTTTTTTTCCCCCTAACATTCGTTTTACTTAGACCTATTCAGTATTTAAATTATTTCTGAAGGTAACAGTAAACTTCGACTTACACACCGATGCAATTTATGTTTTGTTTAGTTTTTTTCCCCCTGGTGCAACTTCCCGGAAAATATGGTAAATTTAATTATATTATGCTGTATTATTAAAAAGTACATATACAATGGGGACCACCAATAAAACAATCATATTATGTTCATTCCTCTTACCCACATTAAACTTTACTTAGCCTTAAACACTGTTATAAATAGGAGGGGTAAAAGTTTGAAAACCCCTGATATAAGCAGTCAAGTGGTCAAGTGCAAAGACCGCAAGTTTGGGTATTTGGACAGGCCATATATCTCACACTTACAAGTTAAAAGTCCAATTTGTGAGATAAAAAGTCGTAATGACCTTTTTTTATATCAGGGTATATACAGGAATCATGGAGTTAAATTTAATACATTTTAAGACCTTTTTTAAGACTCTTTCCATACATTTTAAGACCTCATCGCCACTCCAAGTTTTAACCAGCTACATCGGCGACACTTTAACTTACATTTACTATATATTGATTGTAAGATAGCACAACTAAACAGACTTACTTTGTGATAACTCCTTATCAATACAACATAATTCAGAAGGCGGGAACGAATCACAAGAGAATTGAGTGACTAACCAATGCAACTCAAGAAACAAGAATTAGACCAATAAACAAAACAACTGACAAAACTTATTGAAGAGGGAAAATAAAGCTCTCTGAGCTAACGGGGCAAAGAGTTCACACAGTATATTCAAAAGATGTATTTGTAACATCAACTCTTATAACTGTCTGCAAACCATAGCTGTTTTGTGGAACACTTCTCATGACAAACACCTGACTTGTCAGACAGTTTACCTGTGATTACAGAGTGCTTGATTTGATGCAGACTTGACAGAGTGTCAGTACTGCACCTGATCGTGTCTGAATGATCATGGAAGGTAAAATAATGATCACAACTATTACATCGTTTTAATTGTGCATCCCAAGCCCATGCCAGTAAAAAAAGCCCAAGGTAGCATAATTACCATGTCCCAAATATAAAAATGTCATTTCCATCTCTAAAATACATATTTTACAGTCACTGTTATGCACATTTATCATAAACAGAGCTCAAATGCTTCCTACTAGTCTGGCCCAAAACATTTAGCACAGTTTTATTACAGGTAGAATGCAAAATGTTTCAGTACAAGCATTTCAACCAAATGTAATTTATGCAATATTTCAAACCTTTAACCCACTGGTGAAAATCAACCCATGGCAACAGTTTAAAAGCAGACTAATTTCGTGGGGAAAAAAACAACAACAACCCTGCATCCAACACGAGCTGCAGAAGTCAGATTTGACTGATCACGGGTCAAAAGTAAGGAGAGATAACTGACAAGATGTTGGAGCTCCTCAACAGATTTAAATATATATATATTTGTTTATTTAAATACCCCACAATTAGATTTAAATACCCCACATATTGATAGCGGCGCCCTGATGAGCAAAAATGATATACAATATTAGAATGTTTGCGGGAGCAGATGGGAGCATGCGGTAATGGTCAGAAATTCAGCAAGAGCGGGATCAACAAGTCCAGCGCTATCATGCAGCGGGGCGCAGTCAGTCAGTGAGCGCCGTAGATGACGTCAAATCTTGCGGGATTCCATAAATAAACTACACAGAACCCCACTATTCGGACAAATATACACAATGAAAAGATGATACAAAATTTAATACCTTGGTAAATGGCATTTAAGAGTTTTTAATACTTTTTAAGGGCCTTACTTTTCTCTAAATTGATTTATCAACATTTAATACTTCTTAAGACCCCGCGGACACCCTGTATTTATTGTTCTTCTGTGGCGGAAATTAGCTTCCATACATTTTCTCTCCTACACAAAAATAAATAAATAAATAAATAAATAAGGTGTTCGTTGAAAACTTAAAGGTGCTATAAGTGATTTTTTTTTTTTTTTATCTTAAAATTATTTTACTGTGCCATTTCTGTCTGCCTCTCTCTGGCCTCATTAGGCACGTTTCCATTACAGATTTGCGCAAAACTTTGGCGATATTTTATAAACGTCGATAAAAAAGTATTGCGAAATGACGGTGTTTCCATTAACCAATGTTATGCGACTAAAACGTAACCTTTTGCCTCTCGTGATAAGTCATGGCAACGGATTTTGGTGGAATTTTGATGGATTTTGGCTATATTTATTCAAAGGAGGTGTATCGTGTATCTTTACAGAAGCAGCACAGAGAGCCGCTTCAGAAACGTGCGTGGCGCGGCGCGGCTGGAATAAACACAAGCATTGAGTGGCCGCAATTAGCTTCAGTGGCCGTATCAGAGCCACACTGCACCGCAGACGTGTGTAGTGTAAATTGTCTAAGCATGATAGGGAAAGCCCCTTATACTGGAGAGCGGCCACGTATGAAGTGTTTCTTGGAGGTTACAGTACATTGAAGAATGATCATATGACTTTTTACATACACCATGTGACCTGTACATGCGAAAAAAACGTTTCCATTGCAGTTTTGCGAATTATTCCTTTTTCGCATTGCCTGAAAAACCACCTCATGCGAGCGTAAAAAATGTTTTTTTGCGATATATGGGCGTTTTTTGCGAAATCGACGCGCCTGTCATGCTGCATGACCATCTGTCCTAAAGCTAAGGTTGCACGTCTCATTCCCACAATTCAGCTATAAACACGGAGGCAGGAAATAAAGAGAACGGGAAGAGAGACATAAACCGAAAAGCGTTACAATTCACGGAGGGTACGGCCAGTCGTGCATGTTATGACGTAAGCCGCTCGCCATTTAAAACAATGAGAAGAACATGGATAAATCTGCCAAGCCCTATGAGGAAAATAAACACAAGGTGAGGCAAAAATAGGCTGGAAGACAGGTTTAGCAAGTCAAGGCCGCGCTGGGATTTACAGCAGAGCAAGAGAATGACCAAAATGCCTCCTGACGGTCAACCCGCCGAGAGAAGTGCGACTCACTCAATTACACTGTCACACCGGATCGAAACTGGACATGTTTATCACAGAAGCAGACATAAAAACAGAATGAAAAACGGCATGAAAGGAAATATATAGTTGACAATTGTAGTGCAAATGGCATCAGCACCTCAGGGACATTGTCCTTTTAATATGCTTTAGGTTCGATTTCCTTCTCCTGGCTGGATTTGTGGAATATGGTGGCTGTTTTGAAGGCGTTTTGTGTTAAATTTGAGAGATTGTTAAAATCATATCAGAATGTCATCTTTCTCATAAACATTTTAGCTGCCCACAAAGACGGCATCCTAACTGTCAAGGAACCAAGTAATTGATTTGGAACACTATAGGCAGCAACTCCAGAAATACACAATGAAAGACTCAACTTAAACAGAAATATCTAATAAACACACTCTACCATTCAAAAGTTTGGGGTCAGTTTATTTCTAATTAAACTAATTCTTTTATTCAGCAAACATGCATTAAATTGATCAAATATGTCTGTAAAAACATTTATAATGTTACAAAAGAATTATATTTAAAATAAATGATGTTCTTTTGAAATTTATATTCATCAAATAATCATAAAAAGAGTATAGCAGTTTCCACAAAAATATTAAGCATCAATGTTTTGAACATTGCTAAAAATAAGAAATGTTTCATGAGCGCCAATCAGCATATTAGAATGATTTCTGAATGATCATGTAATACTAAAGACTGAAGTAATGGCTGCTAAAAATTCAGCTTTACCATTACAGAAATAAATTATATTTTAAAATTGATTAAAATAGAAAATAATTATGTAAAATTGTAAGAATATTTCACAATATTGCCATTTTAACTGTGTTTTAAATGCAGTCTTGGTGAGCATAAAATACATTAATTTCAAAATAAAATAAAATAAAATAAAGCAAAGCAAAGTAAAGTAAAGTAAAGTGAAGTAAAAGAAAAGAAAAGAAAAAGAAAGCAGCACAGTGGACTGTAAAAGCGCATTCATTGTGAACAAGCCCAGGAGTCATTTTATTTATTTAGTTATAAGCTAAAAGTTTAATGCTTAGGGTTGGGGGTTTAAACAAACTATTTATAAGCAATAGTGATTGAATGAACTTACTGGATTTGGTCCTCAAATTAATGTTACTTGGCTTTTCATCTACATATAATGTAACCTTTTTGAGGGATATCTGAAAAGCAGTCTTTTTGAGGAACAAAGTTTTCAAGAGATCCCATTCAAAGCCTCCTATTGCCATTTTTACTGTGTTTTAAATGCAGTCTTGGTGAGCATAACATACATTAATTTCAAAATAAAATAAAATAAAATAAAATAAAATAAAATAAAATAAAGCAAAGCAAAGTAAAGTAAAGTAAAGTGAAGTAAAATAAAAGAAAAGAAAAAGAAAGCAGCATAGTGGACTGTAAAAGCGCATTCATCGTGAACAAGCCCAGGAGTCATTTTATTTGTTTAGTTATAAGCTAAAAGTTTAATGCTTAGGGTTGGGGGTTTAAACAAACTATTTATAAGCAATAGTGATTGAATGAACTTACTGGATTTGGTCCTCAAATTAATGTTACTTGGCTTTTCATCTACATATAATGTAACCTTTTTGAGGGATATCTGAAAAGCAGTCTTTTTGAGGAACAAAGTTTTCAAGAGATCCCATTCAAAGCCTCCTACACTTTTGACATTTGGAGTTTCTCCTAGTTCTCTCTGTAAGGTTTACACAAGGGAGGCCCTCATGCAATTAGAGGCATGCTTTAAGATGGCAGTGTGCAGAAATCAATTTAGGATGCGGTGTGAACCCTCCCCTCCTAGTTTCTTAGCAGAAGTTGGGCAATTAAGCCACAGATTCAAGATCTTATCCCTGTAGCATATAGCTGACCATGAGGCCATGATACCTTACAATCCATATAGATCAAAACCTCAAACAAGACCAAAAAGAGAAAACGATCTCGAAGTCCACCACCTAGAGATTCTTTCCTCCACCAGTGCCAGTTTCCACCAGGGCCGAATACCCACAGTTACATGCGCCTCTATGCCATCCTATACCAGCATGCCTGTGCTTTAATTAGGACAACCCCCCTCAGGGCAAGGCATCGTGGGATGAAAGGTAGGGTTCCTCATCCACAAATCCCTTTTCCTCTTCTTCGCCGATGACAGACTTCAAACGTGAAGCGTCCGCTATCTACAGAGCTGCCTTTTTCCTGCGATGGAAATCGAAAGGCGCTGGGAGAGAAAGCGCGAAGCCAGCGCAGATGCTGAGAACCATCTTTTTTATGCCAGCCTCTGTGTCACCAACAAAGCACACAGAAAGGTTGTGCTGATTAACAGAAGCAGTGACAAGCAGAGCTACAGGCCCTTAAGCTCCGAAATAGACAAGAAAGAGAGAAGGGGAGAGAGAAACGAAGCAGAGGTAAAAAAGGTGAAAATGCACTGCAGCTGAGTGGAAGTGTTGCAGTCATTATGAAGAGAAAAACATAAATATTTTATATTTATCATGTTATTATGACGTGACAATACCGTCATTATTTGCTCACCCTCATGTTGTTCCAAACCCACAAGACTTTCTTTCTTCAGTGGGAGACAAGCGCTGCTATTTACAATTCTATTCAATACATTTTAACACAATCTGCTATGAAAAATGCCGATTGAAACAAGCATAAGACATTTAAATATAGAAAACAAATGTCTTGAAATCAAGCAAAATGTCTCACAGTCAGGCAAGAAAAAACTTGTTGGTGAGAATTCTTGAAACTAGCAAATTTCTGGTTGTTAAAAAAATGATGGGTCTTAAAATATTAAAATGTTAAAATATTAAAATGTTTGCTATTTAAAAAATTACTTTTTGTAGTTGTTTAAAAACATATCTTCTCAAAATTAGTATTTTTTTATTTTTTAATGTAGTTTTATATTTGTTGTTTTATCTATTTATTTATTTTTTAAATTGGGTCACTAAGATTCTCTAATCTTTTTGAAAGACACATCTTATGCTCATCAAGGCTGAATTTATTTGATCAAAAATACACAAAAAAGTGAAATATTATTAGAATTTAAACCGCAAGTTTAATTGTATTCTAATTGAATATATTTTAAAATTGAATTTATGTCTATGATGGTAAAGCTGAATTTTCAGCATTATTACTCAAGTCTTCAGTGTCACATGATCCTTCTGAAATAATTCTATTATGCTGATTTGCTCATAGAACAACAGTTATGCTTCATATTTTTTAGAAACCATGATACGTTTATTTCTAGGATTCATTTATGAATAGAAAGTTCAAGTAAAAGTTTAAAATAACAGCAAATAAAAGCATTTATTTGAAACATCGAAATCTTATTAACATTATAAATATCTCTACTACCAATTTTGATCAATTTAATGCATCCTTGCTGAATAAAATATGAATAGCTTTAAAACGACAAGAAAAACAAATCTAAATGACAGAAATCTTTTGAATGGTATGTTTAGAAAAATTGTTTCATTTGTACAAATTTCCTGAATCAAGTATGTATTAGTCTTGAAAAAATATTGTTAATCTAATCATGTCAAAAATAGAGTTTTATGTAATATACAATATCCAAGACACTGTACGTTCTCTAAAAAAGTGCTTCTTAGCTAAATTTGTCTTGTTTATACTTAAATATTGTTACAAAATCAATGACAATAGGCTACTAGAGAAAAGAGCAGTCGTTTGGGATGACATGAAGTTGAGCAAATGACAGAATGTTCATTGTTGTGTGAACTATTGCTTTAAATGTAGAAATACACTAATCTTCAAGAAACATCTTGCAAAAGCATGTCCTTGATCTCACAAACATCAGCATCCCCCACAGTCTTAAGAAATATCTGTAATGCCAAGAAAACAGCTGCAGTGTGGAAACTTGGACGTAGCCTCTGGCTTCTGTTAACTCTGCTTCTCCTGACATAGTGAGTGTTTTGCTCTTCACCACAAATCTCCCGCCAGATGGTTATTTAACTTTGAATTTTAACCCAGCTTTTTATATCCGAGCAAACAGGAAAGGAAAATCTTATGTTAGTATCTTCTTGCATAGGCTAGATGGGTCAAAGAGGTTTCCTTTAGTTCACATAATGTTTATGCATAATTCACCATAAGTTAATTAAGAGTGATGTTCTGGGTTCAAGTATCCTTGATCTTCAAACATTCTTTTATTGTCATCCTTATGTATTTGCTCTTATGTCACTGCTTTTTGAACTAAAGTTTCCTTTGAGATTTTGAGGAAAAGAAGCCTTTGCTCAAGAGTTGACCCAGCAGTTTACAGAGGGAAAAAAAATATCACTTCAGTTGACGTAATGTTTACTTATTCTGTTTTGCATTACAGCATATTTTAAAATATAACCCATAAAAATTAATTAATTAATTAATTAAACTAACACTATCCATTATACTGCTTTCTCCAGTGAAATGTCATCTCGTCTGGATCAGAAAAGAAATATGCATAGATCAAGCACCGTTTACAAACCAAAGCGTTCAGTAACAGTTCTATACAAATTGTCCTCTGGGATCTTTATATTGCGAGACGTGTTATTTTACGCATTGAGAAAATAATTCCTCGACAAAGCAAACATTCAAGGCAATCATTTACCATAAACCCAAACACAACAAATCAGATTTTAGTCTACAAGTCTCCCTCAAGACAAAGACACATTTGAGGTGCGAGAAAACGGACTTCTTTTTTTTTTTTTTTGACAGCAAAACACTTTCTTTTTTCCTTCACATGTACCAGCTGCCTTCATTCTCCTGATGTTTTATTCGTCTCCATTACAGCCAGTCAATTATCCTAAAGCTCGGATGCTGGGTTTCAGCCAGTGGGACTAGTCAAAATGCAATTACAGGTTTGAGAGTCTCAACACACTGCGGAACATCTAATATAATGGCGGAATACTGTGCAATAAAACGAGCTCTCAATATAATGTGACCTGCATGACCCAGGTGGGGTTTCTTGAGAATGAAAATACTGTTCATCATTTACTCTGACATAGTCCTGGGTGGTATGATGATTTTATATAGCATGCAATAGTAGAGAAATGTGACAAATGTGTCATATGTTGCTTTACCATGAACATTTGAGCAGTTATCAATGGACATGCATGACTGATTGATGCTATTTACACAAAGAAACATAAAATAATGTGCAAATACAGAGCTGGAACTAAAATTGTATAACTACAATTTGCTTTGAGATTTTGCATAAAACAAGCCTTTGCTCTCGAGTTGACCCTTGTTGTTTACAGAAAACAAAGACTGGCTTCAGTTAACGTAACTTTCACTCTTTCTTTTTTGTTTCTCTTTGTAAATGCTATGCAGTGTCATTGTTTATTCTCCCACATGTTGTTCCAAACCTGTATGACTTTCTTTCTTTCATGGAATACAAAAGAAGATATTTTGAAAAATGTGTGTAATCAGACAGTTTTAGCTGTATGGTCAAACAATATAATGTCAATGGGACATGCATTGTATAATGTCAAAATGGTTTGGTTGCCAAAATGTTACCAATATATCTTCTACAGGTTTGGAATGACATGAGGTTGAGTAAATGATGACAGAATTTTCAGTTTTGGTTGGGCTATCCCTTAAATGGCATAGAATATAACCCACAGGAAAGAAAGATCACAAATCATAACTCTTTAATATCTAAGTTGTTTAAAGGGGTCATGCCCATTTTCCACAAGTTGATATGATTCTTTAGGGTCTTAATGAAAAGTCTGTAACATAGTTTGGTTAAAATTTCTCAGTGGTAGTGTAAAAAACACCTTTTTTACCCTGTCAAAAACAGCTCTTTTCAGAGTAAGCCCTTTTGTAGCATTTTCCTTTAAATGTTAATGAGCTCTGCTGACCCCGCCCCTCTCTTCCGAGCTGCTCTCAGAGAGACTGTTTACTTTAGGTATTCATCTACTCACTTCTTCTGTAGGTGAAACTGGATCACGAATGATTTGCGCGAACATAGACATATTTTGGTAGATCGGGGGTGCATTCCCTTCAGCAACAAAGGTAAACCACTGCGTCTTCAGCGGCTCAGATGTCGGAAGTAAATGACGACTGCTGTGTTCATTATTACATCCAACAACAGAACACCTCAATCGCTTAGGAGTCATTCTTGTCTACATCTGCTCCGGCGGTGAAACAATGGTGGGCTGATGACAGCTCAGGGCGGGTCTAAAATAAGATGCCAGTCCAGTCTGTGCTGAAACGCTACTGTCAATCAAACTATCATGGGAGGGGCCTGTTTTTGTGACGTCACACAGACAGGCATCTGAGATCGGCTCGATTTGGGAAAGGGGGAAAGATTTTAGTAGATTAAAAAAAAAAACACTGGGTGGATTTTTATCATTATAGGGTGGTTGTATACACACATTGCCAACACACATTTCAGTTCAAACAACTTGTAAAAGTGCATGTAGCATCCTATGACCCCTTTAAATGGAAAGCAAATGGAGACGTGTGCTTAAATAATGCACTGAAAAAATCTTTACTTTCTTACAAACAAGACTTGAGAAGCAACACTGCATAAGAAACAACTTGTTTTCATATATTTAGGCGTCTTAATGAACAAGCAGATTTTTTTTTTATTGTTCTTGTTTTTTCAAGTGTATTTTGTTTGCCTGTGTAAACAAAATACATTTGAAAACAAGTCTTAATATGTTACTGAATACTGCTTTAAATACATTTACTGTTTTAATGATTTTTAGACATTCTGAAAAATAGACAAATGGGAAAATTTGATAAAAATTAAGAAGATGATTTAAGAAGAGTACTTTTGCAATGCAATATTTTCCATCAATTTAAAATTTCTAATTTGCAGTTTAACATTTTGGATACTCCCCACCCTTATGCTGTTGTTATTTTCCTAAATGGAGTTTTCCCTCAATGGCACAATAAGAAGATGGCGGTTTAATTACCCTAGATTAAAAAAAATACAACAATGGGAAAGGGAAAATATACCAAATGTACACTAGACGGACACGCAAAGTTGATCTAGTATTTCCTCTTTGTATCCCCCTAGCATTAGTCGATTACCTTTTCTTGTGTTTACCTGTCAAAATGAAAGTGTTGGAGACTGACAGACACAAAAGGGCTTTTTGAGATTTGTGTTGAATGGAGGAAACAGGCTTTCCCTGTGAATTTGAGAGCTGACAGTGATGGAGTGTTTGTCGACTTTACTAGCACACAGTGGTGGAAGATTCTTCAAAGAGTCGAGGGCTGCTGACGGTATCATTAGCTTTTAGTCTACCGCTCTCTCTTCCAACACCTGTATTCCTCTCTTACACACAATCGCACGATACATGGCGAATTCGAACAGGTGGAGGCAAGCGCAGGGACATCATTACACAGACAAAGCAGCACATTCATTCTCCTCCATTGAGTTTTGAAGGCGCTCACATATAATATGCAGCACTACCAGTGTTCATCTAAAGCTAATAATGGTCCCCCTGTCTGAAGGAACCTGAACTATACACACAATATTGGAGTTTTTAACACTTCCTCAACAGTGTGAATGTAGCAGCGGATGCAACACCTCACTGCACACTGCTTCTAATTCTAGACACACAATCCGAGCCTGATTTGAGCTGCAAATGCATGCACTGCCGATTCACGGGTTGCTTGGGGAGACTGAGGCTGCTGTGCCTCTGATATGATGCCTGATCCATATGATATCATGGATTTTTAACCTCAAATCCTACTGAATCACTGTTACAAAATCTATCAGTGGTGACTATGTCAAGGTGATGTCCGTATGGCAGAAATGTACAGTAAAAATCATGCAGTTAGTTATTGACATGTATTCAAACAAACGGTGAACACTATTAACAACAATTGTTGTTTCAGGGTTGTCAACATCTGAAGTCCTCTGAGGGGTTGGCATCATCTCTTCTCAGGTGTTCAGTCATCTCAGATCTTTGTAAGGGCTCGATCCAGACTGAAGCGTGTGTAATTTCTAGTTACCTCGGGATGCCCATCCCATAGCAGAAACAGGAAAGCAAATAGAGAAAATTTGGCGTAGCTGCTTTTCAAACGAAGCAAAAAAATGATAAACCAAGCAAAGAATGATAATGTGCATTTGATCAGATATGATTTAAGGACAAGGTTATGAGATACATTATGTGAATGCTTGGCTAAAGAGATGTGTCTTTAATCTTGATTTAAACAGAGAGAGTGTTTGAACCCTGAACATTATCAGGAAGGCTATTCCAGAGTTTAAGAGCCAAATGTGAAAAAGTTCTACCTCCTTTAGTGTAATTTGCTATCCTAGGTATACCAGAAGTCCAGAGTTTTGCAAATTTAGTGAGCGTGATGGATTGCAGCGTGATAGAAAACTAGTTAGGTACGCAGGAGCTAAACCATTTAGGGCCTTATAAGTTCTAAGATGGAAGAATTCTGTTTTTGTAACATGTGAAATATGATTTTTCGAAAGACAAGTTGCTGTCTAATATAACACCCAAATTTTTGACAGTAGTGGAAGTAACAGTACATCCGTCTAGATTTTAATTGTAATCTAAGAGATTCTGTGTACAGCTTTTTGGTCCAATAAGTAATATCTCTGTCTTATCTGAATTTAATAGGAGAAAATTATCCAATCTTTTACATTTTTAACACACTCTGTTAGCTTAGATTATTTGGAAGTTTCATCTGGTCTTGTTGAAATATATAGTTGAGTATCATCCGCATAACAATGGAAACTAATCCCGTATTTTCTAATAATATTACCAAGGGGCAACATGTAAATTGAAAATAGCAGAGGGCCTAAGAGAGATCATTGCGGCACTCCATACTATACTGGCATTAATTTAGATGATTCCCTGTTTAAATAAATCAAGTGATAGCGGTTGGACAGGTAACATCTAAACCATATTAAAGTCTGCCCTTGAATACCCGTATACAGGGCCTAAAACTAACTTTTTGTCACACCTGCCAATGGCCGGTGACGTGATAAAATTTACCGTCCAAATTTTTTTTTTACCGGCCATGAAACTCTTTTTGCAAAAACAGGCAGTCATTACTACTACAATGTTGTCCTTTACTTTACTTACAAGAGAAAAAAAACAACAAACAGATTTATTGATTTATATCAATATATATATATATATATATATATATATTTGTTTTGTCCCTAAAAAATTTTGAGATTCTTGTTTGGCAAACGGAGCAGGCCATCGTGTTACACCTGTTTCACACATACTCAGTTTGCAGTGCGTATGTGGTGCATATTTTTTCCGCACCCATGTTAACGGATTAGAGCAGGGCTATTCAATTAGCTTCATTTGAGGGCTGGATTATCGAACTGAAAATTTGAAGGGGGCCAAGGGGGTGGGGGCCGTCCCGATCTCTTTCTGGGGGGACTTATAAAATTAGAAATTAAATTGAAATCAGAAACATTAGTGCTGTCTGTCAATCGATTAAAAAAATAATCACACATTTTTCTGTAATTAATCATGATTAATCGCATATTTATAGTCACAATTTCACATTGAACCTCCAAATTAATGTAGAAACAACATAAAGATAGTATATTTTAAATATGCTTAAAAGGCATCTTTTTACTAAGTAGTATATTATTAATGAAGTATTGATACTGCTACTGGTGTCTCTATTAAATACATTTTCCCTCAATTTTACCTATTAATTATAGCCATTCAACATTACAGTATAATTGAAAGCCATTATTTTTAACATTTAATAGGCTTTGAAATATTAAGTGATTTTAAAACAATCTTCACATAAACTATAAGTTGTATATGCATAAACTATACAGATTAATCTTTATTCAAGCTACAAAAGTTAATCAGCGACTAGA
>NW_015640054.1:50121-50460 GCF_001515625.1 Sinocyclocheilus rhinocerous
ATCAATATATATATATATATATATATATATTTGTTTTGTCCCTAAAAAATTTTGAGATTCTTGTTTGGCAAACGGAGCAGGCCATCGTGTTACACCTGTTTCACACATACTCAGTTTGCAGTGCGTATGTGGTGCGAATTTTTTTCCGCACCCATGTTAACAGATTAGAGCAGGGCTATATAATTAGCTTCATTTGAGGGCCGAATAATGAAACTGAAAATTTGAAGGGGGCCAAGGGGGTGGGGGCCGTCCCGATCTCTTTCTGGGGGGACCTATAAAATTAGAAATTAAATTGAAATCGGAAACATTAGTGCTGTCTGTCAATCGATTAAAAAAAAT
>NW_015640054.1:50576-57884 GCF_001515625.1 Sinocyclocheilus rhinocerous
AACATTAGTGCTGTCTGTCAATCGATTAAAAAAAATTATTAATCACACATTTTTCTGTAATTAATCATGATTAATCGCATATTTATAGTCACAATTTCACATTGACCCTCCAAATTAATGTAGAAACAACATAAAGATAGTATATTTTAAATATGCTTAAAAGGCATCTTTTTACTAAGTAGTATATTATTAATGAAGTATTGATACTGCTACTGGTGTCTCTATTAAATACATTTTCCCTCAATTGTACCTATTAATTACAGCCATTCAACATTACAGTATAATTGAAAGCCAATATTTTTTACATTTAATAGGCTCTGAAATATTAAGTAATTTTAAAACAATCTTCACATAAACTATAAGTTGTATATGCATAAACTATACAGATTAATCTTTATTCAAGCTACAAAAGTTAATCAGCGACTAGAGCAGTCGAGTGATTTCTCTTTTTCTTTTGTTCTTTGATTTACATCAATGACAGACTTCAGCAGGTTTTACTTTAAAAGCAGCGCTGTCTCTTTAAAACCTGATGCACATGACGTGGATCTGACACATATCTTCTCCAAACTCTTTACGGTCACTTAAGACTTTATAACTCATTTAAGACTACGTTTACGAGGTTACTCGCCAAAACCACGTATTTTGACATAATTGTGTGTTTTCGTCCGTTGAAGCGCTACCTGTGTACAGCCGAACGAGCAACCTTTCAAACTATAGCCTTTTTCACTGCACCGTTTAGGCGGCGTAACCCCATGTATGTGTCGCCACATTCTCGGGTTATGAAGAATGAATAAAGAAGGGAAAAGTTAATCTTCCGAAATGAAGCAGCAATATCTTCTCAGGTAAAAGTTATTAGAACCGTGTCTAGGGGCAAGCTGGCCATCACACTGCTCTGACCTTATCAGCCCGTTTGTATCCTATTATTTGATTCGCTCTTGTCGCTTATGACAGAACAGCTAACCAATCACGATGATCTTGTCTTCGGAAAATATTTTATTCGCTTACATCAGAAACAGCGAATCTCATTAAAAACGGGCTGTTGTTCCCACTACATTGCATTGTCACTACACAGTCGCCAACTGGCGACTGACACTGTTACATATACTTGCCAACGCTGATTTTATTCGCATTTGGCGCTTGGCGATTGTTAATTTTAGGCCCTGCCCGTATAGTTTTGTCTATGAGTATGTCATTATCTATAGTGTCGAACACAGCACTAAGATCAAGTAAAACTAGTAATGAGATGCAGCCTTGGTCTGACGCAAGAAGCAAGTCATTTGTAATTTTAACAAGTGCAGTTTCTGTGCTATGATGGGGCCTGAAACCTGATTGAAATTCAATATTTTTTTTATTTTTATTTTTTTGCAGGAAGGAGCACAATTGATCAGACACAACTTTTTCTAAAATTTTAGACATAAAAGGAAGATTTGAGATGGGCCTGTTTCTTTTTGTGCGATGAATGAAGCTAAATTACAAGACGCTGTAGACTCTACATTTGTTATTGCATTTCTGATGCTTTCTATTTTATCAGTGAAGAAATTCATAGAAATTTCAAGTCATTATTGATGGGTTGATTATTACCAAACTGTGAGGGAATATTTAGTTCGGGTGACATCTGAGTATGTGCTAAATAAAAACCTTGAGTTGTTTTTGGTTATTTTGAGTTTGCAGATATGCTCGGTCCTGGCAGCTTTTAGAGCCTGTCTATAGCTGTACATACTGTTTTCCCAAGCAATTCTTCTTTTCTTTCTTGAAAGAAAGAAAGAAAGAAAAGAAAGAATTTCTTTCTTGAGAGAATGGGTATTACTGTTGTACCATGGCGCAGTACATTTTTCTCTTACCATTTTTAATTTGACTGGGGTAACAGCTTCTAATGTATTAGAGAAGATAGTGCCCATATTGCTAGTCATTTCATCTAGTTCATGTGCATTGATGGGTACACAGAGCATTTGAGACAAATCAGGCAGGGTATTTGTGAATCTATCTTTAGTGATTGGAACAATAGTTCTACCCGGACGATAACGCAGATATCTATATCAGTAAGATCAATTCTATGCGATATAATTAAATCTAGCGTAGGATTAAAATGATGAGTGGGTCCGGTGGCATTTTGCTTGACCCCAAAAGAGTTAATTAAGTTTGTAAATGCAAGTCCTAACACATCATTTGTATTATCAGCATGAATGTTAATGTCTCTGACAATTAGCACTTTATCAACATAAACTAATAGGTCTGAGAGGAAATCTGCAAATTCTTTTAGGAGATCTAAATGCAATTTGATGAATATCCAAATGATCTACCAAAATGTGCAGTATACATGCACAATATGTGAAATATTGCATCCCGCAATGCCATCCACTTGACCTACCACTTCCAATATAGCAAATGATCTAGAATGACATCCATAACTTTTTAGATTATCTTTTAGACTCATTATTTGATCGGAGTGCCAAAAGACGTTTGTACGCAAATCTGGACACTACTTTCTGAAGTAAAAATGCAATTTAATGAGGCCAGATAAACACAGTACCACTTACTTATGTTTGAAATGTTCATTATTGCATCATGCTATTTAAAAACAACAACAACAAACAAACAAAAAATTAATAGTATACTGTACATACTGCAAACTATAAATTACAATGATATGACTGTCAGTCAGATTTTAAACGGTAAACATTTTATCAGTATGATAAAAAGTCAAATACTGAGACATTTTAAAATTTAATCTTAAATTTCTGAATAAAAAGTGAATAAATTTGCCCCAAATTTGATAACAAACCCACACAAACAAAAAAAATCAATCAATAAATAAAAATACATAACTTAAATACCAGTTTGGATTTATAAATCCAGCTTGGCCAACTTTCTCAACTAACAGCCTGCTGGCTCAGACTTCACCCACAAACACGTGAACACAACAATGACTCCTTGTTTCCCTGTTGTGTAACCTCAGGGCTGTTATTCTTCATGTTCTGATAAGACACAGTCATATTGACCCCCCAGCGACCGCACGTGTGTGATATTGCTCTCTGCTGGTGGTGAAGTGCCCCGCTGATACAGGCTCATCACACCACTTTCAAAGCCCTGAGCATAGGACATGTTCTAATGAGACTGTAATTGCTTGTGTGCATTAGTGGGCCAAAATATAAAAATAAGCCTCTTTCATATTTACAAAGGGGTACAAAATAGAAAATACCACCACTGCTTTACAGAATCTGATGAGCTGCCATGCTGCCTTCTGAGGAAAGCATCCTAACTAGAGATACGTCAATTTGAAAAATCTGTCCGGTATGATAAATATTGTACATGTTATGGCCAATAACCGATAAATATACCATTTTCTAAAAATAAATTAAAACTAAACTAATATCAATAATTTTAAGTGCAACAAGTGAATTCACCCATCATGGAATTGTAATATATAATAAGAAAAATATTAAAATTTTTAAAGATTAACTTTAAATAAGCGATAGATGACAGCAAAGGTAATAAAAATGTAAAAATAAGGAAATGAGCATACACAATTAATTATGCAATATCCGATGTTAGCATGTTGCTAAACTAACAACACTAAACCCAGACAGAACAGAACAGTACAGAAAAATATAGAACACATTCAAAAGTTTGGAGTCAGTAAGTTTTTTTATTATTATTCATATTTTTTTTTCAGCAAGGAAGCATTAAATTGATCAAAAGTGACAAAAAAATATCAAAAAATTTTATTTTAAAGAAATGTTTTTTGAACTTTCTATTTATGAAAGCATCATGAACAAAATTTTCCACAAAAAAAATGTAAATAAATAAATCAAAATTAAATTAAATTAAGCAGCACAACGCACCCACTTTATATTAAGAGTCCTTAACTATGAACTTATTAATCACTTGATAGAATGCACATATTGTTTACATAAATGTTTTTACATTTTACTTATATTTGAAAATACGTCCTGTAATTACATCTGTAATTAATTTCTGTAGTTACATCTATAATTACGATGTTGACCCTACCTCTACCCCTTAAAACTAACCAAACCACCAAACCTGCCCCTAAACTTACCCATATCCTACCTCAATAGCAGCAAAATTTATGCAATTCAACATGAACAAACAAGGTACATTGTACCTAACAATTGATTTTTATGAATATTATTTTATTATTAAGTACATAGTATTTATAAGTACCTAATATAAATTGGGACCCACAACTGTTTTCAACAATGATAATAATAAAAAATATTTATTGAGATCCAAATCAGCATATTAGAATGATTTCTGAAGGATCATGTGACACTGAAGACTCAGAAAATCAGCTTTGCCATCATAGGAATAAATTAGGGGCAGTCGTGGCCTAATGGTTAAAGAGTCAGACTTGTAACCCAAAGGTTCGTGTGTTCGAGTCTGGGGACCGGCAGGGATTGTAGGTGGGAGGAGTGACACTTCCACCCTCAATAACAAGACTGAGGTGAGACACTTGAGCAAGACACCAAACCCCCAACTGCTTCCCGGGCACCGTAGCAAAAAATGGCTGCCCACTGCTCTGGGTTTGAGTGTGTTCGTGTTCACTGCTGTGTGTGTGCACTTGAATGGGTTAAATACAGAGCACAAATTCTGAATATGGGACACTACTTGGCCACACTTTGTCAAATTACATTTTAAATTGTATTAAAATAATTATTTAAAATTGTGATGTTTCACAATATTACTGTTTTTTAACTGTATTTTGTATTAAATTCTGTATTTTTGTTTGACTTTCAAAATCATCAAAAAACCGACACCAAATATTTGAACAGCAGTATAGTTAATTTATACTGGAAACGTATATAGTTTTTTTCTCAATTTGTCCTCCATTTGAGATGATTTCTTCACTGTGCTTGAAATTCTGGGATAGCCCTCATTGCAAACTATTCATGTGATGCTGTCTAAGAATCTGTGGAAGGCAACATAAGGCATGATGTTGCTAACAATTTGTCTTTGCATTAGAAGTTCTAAAGTGCTGTCTACACACAAAACTATGACTACTATGACACAAAACTATGAGTGGGACTGTACCCTTTAGGCAGAGGCGGACAGTAACTAAGTACATTTACTTGAGTATTGTACTTAAGTACACTTTTTGAGTATCTGTACTTTACTTGAGTATTATTTTTTCTGGGAACTTATGACTTTAACTTCACTACATTTGAAAGACAAATATTGTACTTTTCACTCCACTACATTTCTATAATATTTGACCAGCAGTATCTGTACTTTCACTCAAGTAATGGATTTGAGTACTTTGTCCGCCTCTGCCTTTAGGTAATACTAATACATATTTTTAAAGCACTAATATGTAATTTTAAAGGACTAATATGTACATTTAAGTTACTAATATTTACCATTTAGAGGTAAATAAGGTACAAAGAGCTACCTTTTTGCTTTTGTAATTTAGGGTACCGCCTCAGTCATAGTTTTGTACCTTTTTTTTTGAGATAGGTACAGTATATGGTCAGAGGCCAGAGGCCAATTCGCCCATTGGCCTCTGACCATCATGGCCTCCTAACCATCCCCATATCTGCTGATTGGCTTCCTCACTCTGTCTCCTCTCCACCAATGAACTGGTGTGTGGTGGGCGTTCTGGCGCAATATGGCTGCCGTCGTATCATCCAGGTGCCGTCGCATCATCCAGGTGGATGCTGCACACTGGTGGTGGTTGAGGAGTTTCCCCCCTTCTATGTAAAGCGCTTTGAGTGCCCAGAAAAGCGCTATATAAATGTAAGGAATTAATAATTAATTATATCATCCTACCACAAGCAGCCTTCCATCACATCTATTCCTTTAGTCAGGAAAAAAGAAAAAAAAACGTTCTCAGGAATATACTGAAGCATGAGACTTGGCAAATTTAAGGGATCCACACATTGTTCCTCAACCTCCAGCCTCTTCCAGACTGAAATGTGTCTACGCAAGGACTTCTGCAATTATGAGCAATCTGCAGTTTAAAAAAGTGGCTAAAATATAAACTCATCAGTAATGGAACAGGAGTTGATTAGTAATTTGTGATTCTCTGGAATGACAGTATAAAATGATCTGAAGCATAAACGAATGGTGTGGTTCTGTGTAAATGTACCATGAAGTATTTGCAGAGTCATGTTTGATATGAATCGATAACACTCATCAGGTTTTGATTTACAGTCTTGATGATGGATTACTGTGGCACCACAGCCTTCCATGGTTAAACGTCTATAAATGAGCATCAGATTAAACTTTGTATTATATTAGCTGCAATGGCTATATTACTTATAAGACCCAGGATTGTTGTCCCAGTTTTACTATAATGAATATTTCTCAGGATAGATTTATTTTTAAAGGCCAATTCTGAATAGACACAAACCTTAAAATCTTTAAAAAATAATAATAATAATCTACTGACATGGGGCATGTTGTCAAACCTTCTGCGTATTGACACTGATTTTAAAATAAAATAAAATACTAAATTCAATGTTATAACATATAACATAACAAATGTTCAATGTTATGTAGACACTGACATTAGGGGTTTCACCTGGGAGCCCCAATCACCTCTGAGCATTACAAGAAACAGCCAACGACAATTGGCGAGTGGAATTTGCATGCCAAGCCACTCACCTGTACATAAGGGTATATAAGATGGCGGCGTGCATTCACTCATTCAGATTTTTGCTTTCTCCTATCAAGAGAAATAAAAAAAACAACTTGACAGTCGGCAGGAGGTTCTCGGCTGCCTTAAGACCTTAAGCTTAAGCATTCAGCGGTGTGTTTGCCCTATTCAGAACAGATAAGTGCCATGAGCAATTTCCTACAGGTTGCACGGTCGAGAGTGTCTTTCAAGATGTCTTTCCGCCCGTGTGCTTCTGGGTGCAGTAGTTTTCTTACTTTTGATGAGGGATACGATCGCTGTCTCATGTGTCTGGGCCGCAAGCATGCTGAGACGACTTTCATGGATGGTTCATGACCGCACTGCAAGCGCGTGTCCATCGCTACTCTGAGGTCACGGCTCTCATTCATTATGAGGCTTCCATCAAGCTCTACCCAGTCCAGTGCCTCTAGACGTAAAGATCTCGGGCCGCATTGGTTAGGGACAAGGGAGACCTGAGGATTATGGTCAGGAATGCTCCACTGGGCCAGCACCCACGGAAGTCCTGTTCCTTAAAGGGGTCATATGATGTAGCTAAAAAGAACATTATGTTGTGTATTTGGTGTAATGCAATGTGTTTATACGGTTTAAGGTTAAAAAACACATTATTTTCCACATAATGTACATTATTGTTGCTCCTCTATGCCCCGCCTTTC
>NW_015640054.1:57964-87339 GCF_001515625.1 Sinocyclocheilus rhinocerous
GCTACTCTACACTGCTCAAAACTCGCGTTTGAATCATCAGTGGCAAATTCTTTAAATATAAAAAACTTACTTACAAGCTGTGAGTCAGAAGCGCCAGACTGTCCTTGCAAAGTTGGAACTGCCCTACTTTATAGAAACAAACGCATTGTAGGCTACTCCGCAGGTTCAGGAAACAGTCCTCCATAAAATGCACTGCACACATCTGAATATTTGGGTTGAACTGTTCTGGAATAGTGTTGTGAATACAACTTAACCACTGATTTCTAGTTGTGCTCTCTTTTGGAAGGCCAAACAAAGTAGTTTCGCTTTCACAACGAAACACACAGCGTCTCCACAACATGAAAATTTTCTTTTATTTAGAAAAGAAAATTCCTAATTAAAGAGGATTAGATCTCTGAACAACATAAAATCATTTCTTAGAGAAAACAAGAATTTATGCAGTTTACTCAAAACCTCAGCTACTGAGGTCCAGCGTTTTGAAAAACCTCCACAATATATTTTTGTCCCTAATAGCACAAAAAATGGAAAAAAAATAAACATGCACTGTTGCGATTTTAAACCTCACACAAAAAAAAATTATTCACCATAACCCAAATCACAAACGTGAAAACAATAGGTATTTTTTACAATCTGCCAAATTTATTCTTGTTTCCAAACTTTTTGCTGGAGTCACAGTGTGATAAATACACTTTTCCATTATGTTGCCTGAGTAAAGAGCGCATGCATTAGCCAGATCCATTTTGTACCTTCCAACCCCTTCATTTTCCCCTAATGTGCACCATCAAGACAAACAGGTGTACCAGACAAAATCTATTCGGCTTCTGCACAGATGCACAACAATCACACACACACATACCAACTCAGTTCAACCATGGCCTTTCCTTACCTACAAGAAACACACACACACCCCACCCACACGCAAATACCCACACACACATACTCACGACGAGCATCTGCTGTACACATGTCAAGCCGCAAGTGCACAATCATGAATATTTAACAGACTGTCGTCTACACGCTCTCCATATATGTCACCCTCCTCCGCCGCCGGTAGACGGTCTCCTCTCAAATGAGAATATTATCATTCAAGGAGACTTGCCCTGCCAGTACTGAGAGAGAATTTAATGGTATATGTGTGTGCGCAGATGCATTCGCTTACATTCCCGCTTATGTAAGTCTCTGAGTATTTTTCTGACAATGCAAAGAAATCATTGTGTGCATGCATGAGTGCATGGATGTCAAAAGATTATGGAGCGGAACATACGAAAGGAGAATAAGGGATAGCATGTGAACATGTATGTGGGCTTTCCTAGAGCTTTGTGAGAAATCTAGGTCAGGGAAGAGGGCTGTCTGAGGAGGAGGATATTGGCTTGTCACCTTGGACTGTGAGTGGGCAGACAGGGAGCAAAACTCACTACGCTCCTCTCTGCTCTCCGAAACAACCGGAATCTCTTGCTGATTGACTTCAGGAGCAGATACAGACAGTTTGCTATCTGCAGCACCAGATATTCAGCCAAAAAGTGCACATTTTAGTTTATTTTACGACAACAAAGATAAATTACCCCAGATTAACATTTTATTGCTCAGATGTTGCTCCTTTATAGCTTTGGAGACTTAATGGGTTTTCAATTACGTTTTAAGTAACGTTGTGTCAGATGTTTTTTCTGAAATTTAAGGAAATTAAACAAACAATACATTCAACAAGGTCATTCACAGGAAATGGTGCTAGTTGCGCTTAAAAGAAAAAGTTTACCTCGGTTCAGGGGTGGTAACTGCCATAGACAATATTGTTCTCCTAATATTTAGATTTGAGGTCAGCAAAGTAGCTTTTCAGTGGCTGATTCTTAAAGATATCTACAGTAGGTCTTACAGTAATATTTAAGTTTACATAATAAGTGACTCATACAAAAATAGTATATTGTCAAGTTTATTGCACAAAGCAAATATTTCATATTCTCTGGAAATGCATGAAGGAGCTTTATGGCTCCTGTGTCAATAAATAAATAAATAAATATATACAAAATAAAAAATACATCTTCTCTACATCAGATGAGTTTTTTTTAGCTGGGTGAAAAGTGCAGGGCACTTCACATCCTCTTTTACATGAACATTTTGTCTAAAATGACATAGGCAAAACATAAATTCAAGACAGAACTGTGAGTGAGAGTGTATTTCAAAACCAAACCACTGAAACAGAACAATTGTTGCCTTGAAGAATCATGGTCGAAGCTCATTGGTATTGATCATAATTTATCTTGATTGTGAATCTTGACTGTACAGTACTGCTGAAGAATGATACATTTTGCTAATCATTTAGCTATGTTTGGAGGCAGCATGGTTGTGCAATAAGCCTACATTCTCTGTGTCATTACAAGAATGATAAAGAACACAGAAAGTACACAGATACATCAATTACAAACGTAATGCACAATCATTGGCCCTAATTTGTTGCCTTTTCTTTCAGTGAATTGAATTTTAATTTTATATATTTATTCCCGACTTTCAGAGTTAGGAGTAAAAAAAGGGTGGGCAGTTGGTCATAAATAGGTTTTAACTGGGAATTTTTGTATGCAGAAAAATCATGCAAGTTTTCACTTCACAAGATGTTAATTGATTAACAGGATTTGATTACATGTGGATTATGGTGATGTTTTATAAGCTGTTTAGACTCATTCCGATGGCACCAATTCACTGCAGAGGATTTTTTGGTGAGCAAGTGATGTAATGCCAAATTTCTCCAAATTCATTTTGATGAAGAAACAATCTATATCTATCAACAATCTATCAACCTCGGGATGGCCCAAGAGTGAAAACATTTTCAGGACATTTTCATTTTTCAATGTGATGTGCATTCAGATGATTTTGGTAAGAATAAAATGGATGCACAGTTTAAAATTTCTAACCAGCAAAGACTTTTTAGTGCTAATGCAACAAAATGAAGAATTAATGTAATTTGTGCAAATCTAATGGGAGCAATTGATGTTTCACTTTGTATAATATTATCAGCTTCCATTTGCATGCAGTTGAATAGAGTGTTGGGATTTATGAAGTAGTTTTGTAGTGCAAGGCTGCTACCTCTTAAATATGGCTACAAAGTAGTTTGTAAGAAACAAATCCATCATTAAAACATTTTAATTTCAAACCGTTGCCTCTGGTCAAAAGTCCATAATCCATAATAACGCTTCCTCCACTGAAAAAGTCCACCCCCTGTTGACCTTTCACACCAAAATCCACCCACATATTTGTTTATAACTGTTTTGGACGATTTTCGCTTGTAAACTGTATTTGATCTGTGCAGATTTTTCTCCTGATTCAATCAAGACAGCTTGTTCACTGCAGAAAGCAGTATTAGAGATAGATGACTTATATTTTAGCCAAAAGCGACGGTTTGAAGTCATAACAATGAATTTGTTTATCACAAACAGCTTTTCACTTCACATGAAGTTAATTGATGGACTAGAGTTGTGTGGATTACTTGTGGATTATTATGTTTTATCAGCTGTTTGGACTCTCATTCTGACGGCACCCATTCACTGCAGAGGATCCATTGGTGAGCAAGTGATGTATTGCTAAATTTCTCCAGATCTGTTCCGATGAAGAAACAAAACTCATATACATCTTGGATGCCCTGAGGGTGAGTAAATTTTCAGCAAATTTTCACTTTTGGATGAACTATCCTTTAAGTAGGAACATCCCGACAGCAATAGTTCAGATATCCGGTCAGTGAGGTGAAGGTCTGTTGGGATAGATAACCCAACAGAGAAATAAATACAGCAAGAGAAGGTCTTTTTTACAGCTGAGAATACTCTATTTCGACACTCAATGCCTTTGCACTGTACCACAAACCCTAGAAGAAAACTATAACCCCACTGCCAGTGAGGAAATTACCTGCTTCATAGCACAGGGAATAAGAACCCTATTCCAGACCTATGTACAAGATATGCTTTCATGCACCTATGTAATTGCATTTCTAAATGAACCACTTGTATTAGTAAGGTTGATAACCACCAAGCCATTTGACCACGTGTGTACGACATCCATTTGCATATGCCACCGGCAAAGACCAAGAACGTTTTATTTATGGTAATATTAGCATAGGAGGGGGTGTCTTCCCATTTTCATCTTTCTCCTCAAGCAACTACAGATGTCTGACTTTGAGAACTGAAAGGTGAGTGAGTGAGGCGTTGTTGTAAATGACTCAGCTACCACGTGTCACAAGTCATTTCTTTGACAGGCGCCTGTCATATCGCATTGCTCCTAGTCTCAGGCATTTTCACTTATCTATGAAAAAAGAAGCACTGCACGGTACAGCAAAGTGAGCTGTGGAGTGTATGCGATACTGTCGTGTCAAAGCATGGATGAAACCACATATTAAGGACTGGGGAGGGTGGATTTATGAATCAGCCATTGAAACACTAAAAAAAAAAAACACACAAATATTGGTGTCTATACGTTGGGTAAGGTAGCCAATGCCTGTTGAAAGAAAAATTTAAAGAAATTGCAGTTCACAAATGCATGTTTCTACATAATTCATCAAAGAAGCTGTTTCTAAATGACAGAAGACAGTTCAGTGTGTGATGTCTCTGCTGGAGAAATATGGGCTTTATAAAATTAGAACCAGCATATATTTCTATTTACTCTAGACAGCCTAGTTTTTTCAGCTCAAGGAAGTACCATGGTTTTTCTATGTAGTGTTGTTTTTGTTAACTAAAACTAAATATAAAAAATAAATAAATAAATTGTAACTGAAAATTTGAAATGCTGCAGCATGTTACATTGCATGCTGCATGTTACCATGGCATACCACAAACCCACAATATAACCATCTAATACCATGGTTTTTGTCATTTCTAATACCAAGGGTACACCTAAATTCCCTTTCAGTGCACTGGTGTAGTATATATCAAAGTACCATTGGTAAGACCATCTGACACATCACTGTACCATGGTAACACTATGTAGGTTCAGGGTAATTGAATCAAAATCTTCAATGTTTTGGTACACAAGCAGATCATGACGGGAAGTACGGAAGTGTTTTATTCCATTAGTGCAAACACACACAGAGATTGTTATCTCCATCACTAAGCCTGCTAAGTGGCATCTGCAGGTTAAGTGTCAATTTCAATGCATTTTCTTCCGCTGAGCTCTAAGTTCTGCCATGCTCATCAGTAGAAATCATCCTCGATTAGGGGGGATTTGATCCTTTTAGCCAGTAATCCAGATTTACATTCATGGATCTGGCTATTTCAATGGCATTAGCATCCTTAGTGTGGATAATGCCAGCCGGGCCCTTAACCCCACAAACTCTTTGATGGCTTTACTGAATATTGTGCTTGGGGTGATGCTGGTGCAGACATCATAGACTCTAACAAAGACGCAAAACTACACGCATATTAGTATAAGTATGGAAAACAAAGGGTGTTTCATCACAGTTCATAGTTCAGTCATGGATATAATGACTGAAGCAGCTGGGAAGAAAATCACAAATGAGATATTTTTAATGTCTCAATTGCTTCTTTCATAAGGAAAAGATTAAATGGAGAGCAAACAAAGACATTTGTCTAATTATGGGTTTCTCAGATGTTCTCCTGAGAAAAAGACTCCCAGTAATCTTAATGATCAGATGTCTCAACAATGTCTCAAACGTTGCTCAGATTTGTTAAGATACCAAAATCTGATTTCAAAATCAAAATCTTGAGTTTCAGTTTAAGTATTTACTTTGTTCCAGGTGTTTCTCCTGAAATGGCTTAGAAGAAATAAAAATAGATTTAAATAAGACAATTGTTGACATACAGTGAAAATACAGAGCTATTAAATGTACGTAAATTTATGTTCTTGAAATAAGTCTCTTATGCTCACCAAGGCAGCATTAATTCGATCAAAAATACAAATTCAAAAGTTTGGAGTGATATGATTATTTTTTATTTAAGTTTATGAATGAAGTCTTTAGTCATTTAACAAAAATACAGTAAAAAGCCCAGCAAAATTCAAATAACTGTTCTCTATTTGAATATATTTTCAAATAGAATATTCTTGTGATGCAAAGCTGAATTTTCAGCATCATTACTCAAGTCTTCAGTGTGACGTAGTCCTTCAGAAATCAGTCTAATATGTTGATTTGCTGCTCAAGAAGCATTTCTTCAAAAAAAAAAAAAATGCTGCTTTTTTTATGGAATTTGGAAACTGTGATATTTTTTTTCCAGGATTTTTTGATGAATAGAAAGTTCAAAAGAACAGCATTTATTTAAAACAGAATTTATTGTAACTTTTGATCAATATGTTCTTGCTGAAAAAAAAAAGTATTAATTTCTTCAAAAATATATATCTTATTGCCTCAAAAATTTTTTATGTAAATCTCAAGCAAAACTCTCCACTTCCTATGGATTTGATCTCATTTCTGTTTAGAAGATGAGATGCGGGAAAGGTTAAAACATTTCAAGATGTACTCAAGTATTCCTCATTAAATTTATGAATTTGTTCTAGGTCAGATAATTTAAGCTATGCTGTTAACATTAATTAATTTAACTGTTAACTTTTAGGTCGAACAGACATGGCTGTCCCAAAATAGATAATGGGTGTCATGCCATTTTGATTACGGTTTTGAACATCAGCCATAAAGATGAAGAGACAAAGCCTCTCTCAGCTCACTTCCCATCTGAGCGTCATATGCGTTTACGCCGTGTCAAATAACCTTCCAAGCTTTGGTATGAATAAATGCTGTTGTCTTTCAGATCTGTTGTCTGGTGAATGCAGCATTCTAAAGCTTGCAGACCGCAGTCGTTTCGGATTTATTGACCACTTGCTTCTGATCCCCAACAGCAGAAAGCGAGCTACGCTGTGACAGTGCTGTCAATGGGTGCTGACCTCTGATGCCTGCTTTAGTCAGAGCAATAACCCCTGTGGACAGCACTGTTTCCTGCAGGGCCGAATCAGGGATCTAATGCGGGCAGGCTCAAGGCACAATCGATACTCAAATGGATAGCATTTCAGACTCTCTACACACTGCAGGTTAAATAGGGCAGTGTAAAAGTATAAGTGTGCGTAAGAAGGTCTGATAAGCTAACAGAGGAGTTTGTTAGGTTTTTAAGGCTGGCCGTAAATGTGCAATGCTGATGTTCCATATCTCTGTGGATCCTTAAAGGAATAGTTCACAAAAAAAAAATAAAAAAATCTGTCATCATTTACTCACACTCATGTCATTCCAAACCTTTCAGACCTATGTTCAGTGGAACATAAAATAAGATAATGTGAAAAATGTCTCGTTTTTTTTTTTTTTTTTTGTCATCAACAAACTGACAATACACGCAGGGTGCAATGTGGCCATCTGTAAGTATGAGAGTCTATGAGCATGTACTTTTCATTCTCTAAATACAGTATAACAGAGCTGCTGTGTTTGTGATGCAGTTTGTGTAGTGCTGTTGTAGTCTGTGTTTTTGACTGTAGCTCTGTTCCAAAATCTTGTGAGATGCCTATCTGGGCAGCATTTTAAGCCACCATTAGCTCTGTTTCCATTCAAAGTTGTGAATTTAACTTATGAGTAAAATTGGAATATCTCATAAAACATTTGTGAATAAAGCACCGTTTCCATCCAATGAGTTCAAGAGAACAAAATAGTCACTTCCTGCTAAACTGGCACCAAATATCAGTAAGAAAAATGGAAGTTGCTGCATTCAGAGAAGCCATTGTGGCTCTTTTTTGTATATAATAGACGCAATAAACGCTGTCATGTTATCTTGTGTTCCGAGGCGGATTCCTGATCTTTGGGAACACATTCGTTTGAGACGGTTCTGGGAGGTAATTATACCAAATCACTGTGACAGGCTTTTTGACATTTTTAGAATTACTAAACCAACAGATGCTGTGCAGTGAGATCAGTCTGCTGGTTAGTCCCAAAATTTGCATACAAATATGTGGATGGAAACAGCTATAGGTGTACTTCACATATAAAGGCTGTTCCAAAAATCAACATAAATATTATTATAATTGAATTGTACTTTCAAGTTCAGAGAAAAGAGGGCAGATGAGTAGAGAGAAATATCCTCAGCAAGGATGCATTAATATGATTAAAATTGGCAGTAAAGACATTTTTTAAGTTTTAAATAATTCTTTCCTTTTGAACTTTGCATTAATCAAAAATGATGAAAAAAAAACTATCACAGATTCCCAAAAATGGACAAATACATTGACTATAATAAGAATTGTTTCTTGAGCAATTAGCATATTGATGATTTCTGAGGGATCATGTGACACTGAAGACTGGAGTAATGGCTACTGAAATTCAGCTTTACTATCACAGGAATAAATTACATTTGACAATATATTCACATAGAAAACAGTTATTCCAAATTGTAATAATATTTCACAATTTTACTGTTTTTACCATATTTTTTTATCAAATTATCAAAGACTTCTTTCAAAAACATTTAAAAAAAATCTTACCAACCCCAAACTTTTGAACCATTCAAAGTTGTGAATTTAACTTATGAGTAAAATTGGAATATCTCATAAAACATTTGTGAATAAAGCACCGTTTCCATCCAATGAGTTCAAGAGAACAAAATAGTCACTTCCTGCTAAACTGGCACCAAATATCAGTAAGAAAAATGGAAGTTGCTGCATTCAGAGAAGCCATTGTGGCTCTTTTTTGTATATAATAGACGCAATAAACGCTGTCATGTTATCTTGTGTTCCGAGGCGGATTCCTGATCTTTGGGAACACATTCGTTTGAGACGGTTCTGGGAGGTAATTATACCAAATCACTGTGACAGGCTTTTTGACATTTTTAGAATTACTAAACCAACAGATGCTGTGCAGTGAGATCAGTCTGCTGGTTAGTCCCAAAATTTGCATACAAATATGTGGATGGAAACAGCTATAGGTGTACTTCACATATAAAGGCTGTTCCAAAAATCAACATAAATATTATTATAATTGAATTGTACTTTCAAGTTCAGAGAAAAGAGGGCAGATGAGTAGAGAGAAATATCCTCAGCAAGGATGCATTAATATGATTAAAATTGGCAGTAAAGACATTTTTTAAGTTTTAAATAATTCTTTCCTTTTGAACTTTGCATTAATCAAAAATGATGAAAAAAAAACTATCACAGATTCCCAAAAATGGACAAATACATTGACTATAATAAGAATTGTTTCTTGAGCAATTAGCATATTGATGATTTCTGAGGGATCATGTGACACTGAAGACTGGAGTAATGGCTACTGAAATTCAGCTTTACTATCACAGGAATAAATTACATTTGACAATATATTCACATAGAAAACAGTTATTCCAAATTGTAATAATATTTCACAATTTTACTGTTTTTACCATATTTTTTTATCAAATTATCAAAGACTTCTTTCAAAAACATTAAAAAAAAATCTTACCAACCCCAAACTTTTGAACAGTAATGCATGTGTTTTTATGCTTAAAAGACTATTATGTCATTAGCTTAGCAACAAGATAACCTCAAACTCTGCTGAAATTAATTGAAGTTCACAGGATCCATGCTGATTGCTTATGAGGAACATTTCCTTATAGAAGGCAGCTGCTTATCAAATTATCAAAGACTTCTTTCAAAAACATTTAAAAAAAATCTTACCAACCCCAAACATTTGAACAGTAATGCATGTGTTTTTATGCTTAAAAGACTATTGTGTCATTAGCTTAGCAACAAGATAACCTCAAACTCTACTGAAATTAATTGAAGTTCACAGGGTTCATGCTGATTGCTTATGAGGAACATTTCCTTATAGAAGGCAGCTGCCAATGTTGACAGCAAGCTCACAGGTTTTGCTGCAGAGATGGTGTGTGCATTTGTTCTGTGCATTATGCTGTGCGTGTATGTGTGCGTGCCTTGTGACAGCGCAGAAGACTTAAGATGGATGTATCAGGGAGTTGGAGTGCAGGGGTAATCAGTGGAAGAAAGTGAGAGAAGGCCAGTTCACTCCTATAGGGCAGTGTAAAAGTATAAGTGTGCGTAAGAAGGTCTGATAAGCTAACAGAGGAGTTTGTTAGGTTTTTAAGGCTGGCCGTAAATGTGCAATGCTGATGTTCCATATCTCTGTGGATCCTTAAAGGAATAGTTCACAAAAAATTAAAAAAATAATCTGTCATCGTTTACTCACACTCATGTCATTCCAAACCTTTCAGACCTATGTTCAGTGGAACATAAAATAAGATCATGTGAAAAATGTCTCGTTTTTAATTTTTTTTTGGTCATACAATGACAGTCAAGGAGCTCCAACTTTCTTCAATCTTCTTTTGTATTTTGCAGAAAAAACGAAATCATACAGGTTTGGCACAACATGACAATGAGTTCATTGTGGATGTAGTGACAAGCTGATATATCATCCAGATTAATCAGATGATATTTTGCATTTTGAGATTATCTGTAATAAAATGGAACACTTGTGGAACATATTGTGGAATATTGTTTTTAATATTGGTAATAAGAAGAAATGGCTGCTAAAAAATCCAGCTTTGCCATCACAGGAAATAAATTGCAAACTATAATATATTAAAAAAGAAAATAGTTGTTTTAAATTGCAGTAATATTTCTCAATAGTCATTTTGATCAAATAAATGCAGCCTTGGTGAGCCTTTTCCCCCCCAAAACTAAAACAGTAAAACAGTATTGTATGTGAACTATGGAATTTAGCCAACAAAATGCTTCCACAGTGAAACAATATGCAGTATGTAGTGATAAAGTTTCAAACTGTAGTATCCTATCATTGCAACATGATCTCTCCATGTTTAATGCAAGATATAGTTATAATAATTATGGTTATTTTGTGTCTTAATTTACATGCATTGAACCTTATGAGTCGAGTCAAGTCACCTTAATTCATATAGCTCTTTATATAATACAGATCGTGTCAAAGCAGCTTTACAGTGTTAAACAGGAAAATTGTGTTTCAATAATGCAAGAGGAGTATACAATGAATAGTAAACAATGAGTGCAAGACAGTAATTGAAACAGTAGACAGTATTCTATAAAACAGCATTATGTTACTTACACACACTACAAAAAAATTAATAAAAATCTGTAAAAAAAAATAATAATAATAAAATAGGGCACGATATATTAATATGAAGTAATTTTCTGTATTTATTTTTTACAGGTGTTTTACCTGTATTTTACATTTTTCACAAAAAGGGGGGAAAGTGTGGGGAGGATTTACAAATTTATTTTTATTATTATTATTTTATTATTATTTTACAGCATAGCGCATTCCATTGTGGGATGTGATATTCAATACAGTGTGTTGTGGTTGTGTACTGCACATTTAGCCAAATTTAGTGGGTCATCTGGGTATTTTAGGCATACCACAAACAAAATTATATAGCAGTGCACATAAGCCAGAAATAGTACATGAAATATTGTTGTTTGAAATTGCTAACACACCCTTTGTGTTGTTATCTGTATAGTCCCTCTATGGTCAAAGTTTCTGTTGAGAGTGTGTATTGTGGCTGTGAGTTCAGCACAGAGTGTGGTAGGTATGGAAACCTGGTTTTAGAGGGCCGCTGTATGTCTTAAGGTTCCCGCTGGTAAAGTCCAGTATCTGCTTGACCCTACGGCCCTGCACAGACGCCCGCTCTCAACCTCACTACCCTCCTCCACAGGAAACACTCATCCACTCTTACTTGCTTTAGAAGCAGCCGAGGCTGAGCAACAGAGCTCTAGTGTGACAATACACGCAGGGTGCAATGTGGCCATCTGTAAGTATGAGAGTCTATGAGCTATATACTTTCAAGTTCAGAGAAAAGGGGGCAGATGAGTAGAGAGAAATATCCTCAGCAAGGATGCATTAATTTGATTAAAATTGGCAGTAAAGACATTTTTTAAGTTTTAAATAATTATTTCCTTTTGAACTTTGCATTAATCAAAAATGATGAAAAAATCTATCACAGATTCCAAAAAATGGACAAATATATTGACTATAATAAGAATTGTTTCTTGAGCACCAAATTAGCATATTGATGATTTCTGAGGGATCATGTGACACTGAAGACTGGAGTAATGGCTACTGAAATTCAGCTTTACTGTCACAGGAATAAATTACATTGAGGCGGATTCCTGATCTTTGGGAACACATTCGTTTGAGACGGTTCTGGGAGGTAATTATACCAAATCACTGTGACAGGCTTTTTGACATTTTTAGAATTACTAAACCAACAGATGCTGTGCAGTGAGATCAGTCTGCTGGTTAGTCCCAAAATTTGCATACAAATATGTGGATGGAAACAGCTATAGGTGTACTTCACATATAAAGGCTGTTCCAAAAATCAACATAAATATTATTATAATTGAATTGTACTTTCAAGTTCAGAGAAAAGAGGGCAGATGAGTAGAGAGAAATATCCTCAGCAAGGATGCATTAATATGATTAAAATTGGCAGTAAAGACATTTTTTAAGTTTTAAATAATTCTTTCCTTTTGAACTTTGCATTAATCAAAAATGATGAAAAAAAACCAATGTTGACAGCAAGCTCACAGGTTTTGCTGCAGAGCTGGTGTGTGCATTTGTTCTGTGCATTATGCTGTGCGTGTATGTGTGCGTGCCTTGTGACAGCGCAGAAGACTTAAGATGGATGTATCAGGGAGTTGGAGTGCAGGGGTAATCAGTGGAAGAAAGTGAGAGAAGGCCAGTTCACTCCTACGCATCAGACTTGCAGTTTTTCCCGCTCCTGCAACGCAGTGATACCAGCCATCGGAACACAGACTACACAGATCCATCACTTCATATTTTATTATTAAAGGAATAGTCCACCATTCTGTCGCTGTTTACTCGCCCGCATGTCGTTACTAGTTTGTTTGACTGACTTTCTTCTGTGGAGCACAAAAAGAGAAACTCTGAATTCTACTGGTCACTCTTTTCCATGCAATTACAATGAATAAAGACTGTAATGAGAGTTTTCAAGCTTCAAAAAATATATACAAAAGCAACACGAATGTATATATGTACACCTTATGTAAGTATTTCACTCAATGGAATGCATCATTCTGTGGGTAATAAATGGAAATATTTGCTGGTTTATTTGTTTTATTACAAAACTGACATTTTACCCCAATTTAACTAGGGCAAAATGTACACTTATTCCAACTGTCATCTATTTTTTGCACAATACATTCCCATTTAAAAGTTTGGGGTTGGTAAGATTTGGGTATTATTTGCTTATCAACACACTTAAATCGGGTTTTCAAAGTGATGCCATAAAAGAGCCACTTTTTCCAACTATAAAGAACCCTTTGTGCAGCGGAAAGGTTCCATGGATGTTAAAGGTTCTTCGTGGAACCATCGATGCCAATAAAGAACCTTTATTTTTAAGAGTTAAGGCTGCATTTAAGCAAATTACAGTAATACAGTAATAACAGTATTATTATACAAATACTATTACTACTATGAAATACTATTACAAGCTAGTAGAAATATTCTCTATTTGGATATATTTAAAAATTTGTTTCAGGATTTGTTGATGAATAGAAAGTTCATAAGGACGCCACTTACTTGAAATAACATTTTGTAACAATGTAAAAGTCTTTACTGTCACTTTAGATCAAACGAATGCATCCCTGCGGAATAAATCATGTAATTTCATGGAAAAAAAAAATATCTCAAATATATACACCTAACATACTTAATTACTTTACATATTTAAACAATGTGAAATAATAAAATAAATAAAATAATACAAAACAGATCATTTCATTATTTCAACAAAATGTATATATTTTGACAATTTAGTCAAACAACAGACAAATAACAGAATAGATGCATTTTATTCTCTATTTGGATATATTTTAAAATTTGTTTCAGGATTTGTTGATGAATAGAAAGTTCATAAGGACGCCACTTATTTGAAATAACATTTTGTAACAATGTAAAAGTCTTTACTGTCACTTTAGATCAAACGAATGCATCCCTGCGGAATAAATCATGTAATTTCATGGAAAAAAAAAATATCTCAAATATATACACCTAACATACTTAATTACTTTACATATTTAAACAATGTGAAATAATAAAATAAATAAAATAATACAAAACAGATCATTTCATTATTTCAACAAAATGTATATATTTTGACAATTTAGTCAAACAACAGACAAATAACAGAATAGATGCATTTTAATTATACCATCTAATTCTGTGAATTATTTATTTACAATTAACCTGTTTTGATTAAATAAATCTCGCAAATGTTGATGTTCAGATGAAAAGACAAGATGAATGATGGCATAACCACTCAATAACTGCGTTGAGATGAGACTGAATGTGGTCAATCAATGTGGTTAATCAATGTGGTCAATCAATAGGGCATCTTACACAATATAACCCATTTGTGTTGGAAAGAAAAAAGTCACAGGTTTAGAGTGACATGAGGGGTGAGTAAATAATGGCAGAAATGATCAAAAACAGTCAGCGCTTTCAAAAACAGAGAACAATCAGTTGCTGGATCCTGCCAGGCCCTTTGGCCAACCATGTCCATTTTAAAAAGCTAGGCATAAAGCCCAGACATAAAAACGAGTTCTGAGCTGTAGCATATTTAAATGAGCACTCAATGACTGACAGCTGTCAGTTATTACTCACAGCTGGCGAATCCACCCATCACTGTGGAGTGGGTTTAAATGTCTCGGCAGTTCAGGGCACCTTCTGGCAGGTTCCAGTCTGGAAAACTAGGGAAGCAGAGATAAATAATTCACAAGTCTCCTCTCCTCCTGGTGGGATGGTGAGCATGTTTGTGTGTTAGCGTGTGCTGTTTAGGAAGGAACATTTGAGTGGGAGTGGGGTTGGTGCATGTGCTGAGGATGTTTGTCAGTGTATGTGGGTGGACGTTGCATGTGTGTGTTGGAGTGGGATGCGAGGCTTAGCAGGAGGTTAAGCCCTATCTCTGGTGTGTGTAGGAGCTGGAAGCCAGACACAAGATGTCTCCAGTCCTCAAGCTATTCCAGGATCCCCTGCCACCACAGCCCCCATGTCTACAGCATTTCCTGCGCTTGAGTGTCTGAGCGAGGGACCAAACAGCTTCCGTCTCTTTGTACATTAATATTTTGTTTGCTTGGGCAAGATCACAATTGCTATTGCTTATACTTATGGTTAGTGATCAGAACAGAACTCTAACCACAAGTATTACATTTTTGCTTGCAAGTCATTCTGTATGTTGCCTCAAATAATATGAATTGCTTACTACTTCTTTTTAAGCAATCAAACTTACGATTTCCATCTTGTTGATCATAAAACAGGCAGAAATTCCTAGATTCAAGCTATATCAAGTGTTGGTTGGTTGGTTGTTTTTTTAACTAGCTTCTCTGACTATTCCCATATCGAGTAACCAGTTGAAATACTATAAAAGATCAATTAAAAAATATACATAAATTTGCTTTAGATAAGAACTCTAAAATGGATTCAATGTTGAATCCCAAAAAAAAAAAACGAAAGTGTAATTTTATTTCCAAACTTAAACAAACACAATTTAACCAAATATGTTTAAGAGATAATGAACTATGTTAAGAAGATCATAGTAGTGGATATTCATGTGATATTAAGAAGCTAAATCAAGAGAGCATAGCTATGATATGATCAGCTATGCATAACTTACTTTAAAACCTAGTTGCAGTATAAATAAGTGTTTTGGTTAAAACTTTGGCATTACTAAAATTTGATTCTTGCACCATTACATTTAGCTGAAATGTAACTCTAAGTATAAACTATTTAAGGAAGAACCTGACCATCTGACAGCTGGACTAAAATTAGCAGACCGATTAGATAACATCATAATAAGTTTGTATTAACTGACAGACTGCAATTTTTTAGACATATACAAAGATGTTGATATTTATACTTGTTGTTTACTTTTATTTGTGGATCATAATCTATTTATCTGGAATAATGCAACAATTCTACCCCCATATTTACATGTACGTTATTTGTTCATGCCAACACAAAAAATATAAATTCAAATAAATGCCAGATTTTTCCGTTTGTTGTATTAGTATTACTTTCTTGCTCTGCACTTACACAGTTCCTGAATAATTATTATTAATTTATTACCACTGAGAGTTGTCCACATTTTTTTCAACTCTACTTCTATTTACAAATTAAAAGCAGCTTATTAAATTAATAAATAGGAGGTGTCATATTAAGCACCTTCAAAAACAAACTAAATCGAGTCAAAATACTTTAAAAAAAAATGCACCCATGCATTAATGGTAGGAATGTGTCAACTAGCAGAGATTATGAGATATTTTTGCAGCACAGTTTGTGGAAAATAAGACAAAAGCTATATATAATTGAGAATGAATGGTTTTACCTAAATTGAATAGTCCAAACTGACTAGTAATCACTAAGCATCTAGTGCAAACTTTACATCCCAAATACGAATGGCTGGTGCAACCCTACCCAGAGTTTCATATTGGGTCAGTAAGTAACCATCCAGAGCACCTTTGCAACCCACTTATCAACGCCTTAGCAACCAGCATAGCAACTGGATAGCATCTTAGCAACTGCATAACAATGCCCTGACAACCACCCACACATCCTAGATTTATGATGGCGACTTTTGCATGGGCGAGCATCACACACATTTTCATCAGAAAATGTTATAATGACCTCTCACATCAGTCCGTCTCTAATCAAGCTTTAGAACGTCAATTCTTTGTTGTTGTAATTCTAATTCAGTCATATTTGTGCCTCTCTTTCTCTCTTTTTCCGCCGTCCCACCTTCACCCACCAGAGAGGCTGAGCTGTTTTGGTGTAAAATGTCCCCTTAGGCACAAATCAGCAGACTTGTCTTTAACATGGACAGTAGACTCAAGTCTCGCCAGATTGCCTCACCGCTCTCATTAAACATTCTGGGAAATCCAGGATAAGTATTTAAAAAAAACAAACACTGCAGACGCTCACAAACCCAGATTAGAAGGACTGTTTTTACATATCCTGCAGCTAACAGGAAGTACACTGAGCCAGCATGTCCTGCCTGAATATAAAGAGATTAATTGTCCAATGCTTTATCATTATAGTTTCACATATTTAGTGCTGCTTGCTTGCTGTTTGTACTCAGGGTTAGGGGTTTGTTCAAATCTATAACCCTACGTATTAAATTTTGGCAAGCAACACAAGTAGAAATGTAAGAAAACTGTGCAGCTTTTTGAGGAGTGGTGTGCTGTTATTGTTTTATATGATAAAACAGGTGAAAAAAACAACTTGCATTAAAGGAGAGACTTAATAAGTAACCACCTAGCAGCCATCCAGAACACCTTAGCAATCACATAACTCATGTGTCTATTTAATCACCCACCAGTGTTAATGTTAACAAAAACTATTAAAAATTATTTTCAGTAATTGAAATTAAGCTGAAATAAAATAAAATATTTGAAATAATTTGACAAGCAGCTTTTTGACCAAATTTTATTATATTTATTTTATTTTTTCCAATGACCAATGCAGATCCTGTGAGCTTGATGAGCTCAACAATCTTATGATTTTTAGGAAACTTTTTCACTATATAAAAAGGCTATTGCCCCAAACAATGCCCTCTGAGAAAATTAAGGGCATTGCTAAACCCTACACCACGCACAAATAGTTTTTTAGAAGAAGGCCTAAAGTATTTTGAATATACTGAAAGATTACAGGTCTATGGCTTCGTCAAGGCCAGACTACAAAATCTCGTAAAATAATTTCTATGTCTAGAAGGGTAAACAAAACACACAAAACTTTTCCTTATTCAGACAAGCCTGAGAACACAAGGTGAACGCGGGTTCAGCGGTTCCACTGACACAAATAAAATACCTTTCACATGCTGTTTACTTAAGCAGAGATTGCTGTCTGACTGTGGTAAGATCATTCTCTATTAAAGGCACATCAGATGCGATCAGGCTGTTGCAGTGCATGCTGAATGAGAGAGAGAGAGAGAGCATTCTGATGGAAGAACGGTAATGTTGTGAATATGAATCTGTTAGTGATATCAGGTCAGCTTGAGTGACTGTGGCGAGTGTAGTGTTCATTTAAAAGTGCAATTTGAAAAACTCAACCTAACTCCTTCGATTTAATTAGCAGTGTTGCTTGCTTTGAGTCCTGCGCCATGGGCTGGATTTTGTGCAGGTAGGAGGCAGGTGTTAACTTGATTACTAGTCATTAATCAGGTTTTTATGAGGACATCACAACAGCAAGCATGCTGTGATCCAGACACATGTTTGTTATGACATGACCTGCACCATCAAAACAATCTATCTATCTATCTATCTATCTATCTATCTATCTATCTGTCTGTCTGTCTGTCTGTCTGTCTGCTTTGCCATCACAGGAATAAATTACATTTAATAATATATTCAAATACAAAAGAGTTATTTTATATTGTAATAATATTTCACAATATTACAATATTTTTGATTAAATAAATGCAGCATATTTTAGATCATTAGTGAGTACAGGTGCATCTCAATAAATTAGAATGTCGTGGAAAAGTTCATTTATTTCAGTAATTCAACTCAAATTGTGAAACTCGTGTATTAAATCTCAACAAATTAGAATACTTCATAAGACCAATAAAAAAAATTTTTTTAGTGAATTGTTGGCCTTCTGGAAAGTATGTTCATTTACTGTACATGTACTCAATACTTGGTAGGGGCTCCTTTTGCTTTAATTACTGCCTCAATTCGGCGTGGCATGGAGGTGATCAGTTTGTGGCACTGCTGAGGTGGTATGGAAGCCCAGGTTTCTTTGACAGTGGCCTTCAGCTCAACTGCATTTTTTGGTCTCTTTATTGAGATGCACCTGTATATGAGACTTATTTCAAAAACATAAAAAAAAAAAACATTCTGGCCCCAAACTTTTGAATGATAGTGTATATATAGTGCCTTGCAAAAGTATTCATACCCTTTCATTTTTTCACATTTCGTATTTTGCTGCCTTATGTTAAACTGCTTTAAATTACTTTTTTTTTAACGCAATCTACACTCCATTCACCTTAATGACAAAACGCAAATAAATAAATAAATTAATAAATTATAAAAAGGAAAAAAATTAAAAAGTACATTGCATAAATAATTAACTCAGTACTTAGTTGAAGCACATTTACAGCCTCAAGTCTTTTTGGGTATGACGCGACAAAGTCTGTACATCTGCATTTGGAAATTATCTGCCATTCTTCTCTTCACCCCTTCACCTCTCAAGCTCTGTCAGGTTGGATGGGGGCCGAAAGATATTTTCAGGTTCTCCAGAAATGTTTGATTGGGTTCAAACCCAGGCTCTGGCTGGACCACTCAAGGACCATAAGCAACTCTTAGCTGGTTTAAGCTGAAAATAGCTGGTCTCCCAGCTAAAGAAGTGGTCAAAACCCCTCTAAAACCAGCCTGTTGACCAGCTAACCAGCTATATTGCCAAACTATATTGCCTAACACCACCAGCATTGAATATTGAATACATATATGCAATGCCGGTAGTGTTATGCAATATGCCGTAACTCTTAAAAAAATAGAGAGGTTCTGAATTTTTTCATAAAAAATAGAAAATATACTTGTTGATGCATTCGGTGTCACTACCTGTCAGCAACACTGTAAAAATGTGTGGTGTAATAATTTTTAAATAATTTAATTAATTAATAAATTTTTTTAAATAGCCTATAATCACCCTCGCTAAGTCATCTGGCTCATCTGATGTGTATCATTCTCTCATTTTCTTTCTTTTTCATCTGTTCCTCTGTTTACTTTTATCTATCTAATTTTCTGTCTTCTTCCCTCCTTCTGTTTGAACATGTGGAGGGATTAATATCTGAGCTGAGGTGTTTTGGAGCTTATTTGAGTAAACCGAGTCCGCTTCTGAACGACAGCACCGGAAGAAAACAGATCGTGAGACTGATTAGATCAGCGCAGTTAGCCTGGCTGGTCATATTGCTGTTATTGTTTTGCAGGAAAAACATCATCACACAGTCATCTCTGCATCACGCCGAGCAAAAGCCAAATCAACATTTTAATAGTGACAACTGATGAGTCTATACTCTCAAATCTAGATTTGATTAAAAAAGAGGGAGGATTTAAAAAAAGAACAAAAATAAGCATGATGTTTGTGGCATTTTGAAAAGTCTTTAAAGGGATAGTTCACTCAAAAATGAAGATTCTGTCATCATTTACTCACCCTCATGTCATTCTAAACCTGTATGACTTTCTATATTCTGTGAAACACAGAAGGAGAAATTGTTATTGTACAAATTTATGTGCCATACATTCAAAATTGTTGTGAACTGAATCTTCCAAGCTTAAAAAAGCACAATAAAAGCATCATAAAAGTGGTCCATGTGCTATATTTCAAGTCTTCTGGAGTAAAATTATAGGTGTGTGTGATGAACAGACTAAAGGTGTGGTCACGTGTGAAATTAAGGCGAAATTTTGCAGACGTGTCAATAGTGTATGAAGTATGAAGCACTGCTAACAGAGAAGTCACTTTCAAACCAATTCGCGTGACCAGCTTGAACATGAGTAGCCTACTTGATTTGTCCAATTTGTAAAAAAAAATCTTTATGTGAATTAAATTAACTGTTTCATTGAAAATATCTAATTCCAATGAATCAGTGATTTGAATCGAAGTACTGGATCAGTTCAATCTGTGAACAAATTATCTTGTGTATAGAATCAACTGATTAACTGAAAAGATCAAGCTCTAAAGAATCCGTGAGTTAAACCCAAGTCAATTAATCAAATTTGTGGAAATCATTTTGTAAACTGAATCAACTAATTAATTAAAAAGATTCATTTCAAAAGAATCAGTAAGATCACCCGGAGTACTGAACCCATCCAATTAGTGAACAAATCATTTTGTGAATCAAATCAACTAATTTATTCATAAGATTAAACTCGAAATAATTAGTGAGTTGAAACTGAGAATTGAATCCATCTATTTTGTGAACAAATTGTTTAGAGAATCAAATGAGCTGATTTCACTGAAAAGATCCAGCTCAAAAGAATGCTTTGTTCACAAATTGGTCATTACGGCTTCTCTAATGATATCAAGATTTTCAGTGAATAACAATTTAACTTTTAGTCTGTTTCCCCACACAGAGTTATTATATGGCTTCAGAAGACTTGGAATATACTGCATGGGTCATTTTAACACCTTTACAATGGTGCTTTTGCATCCTTTATGAAGCGTGCAACTTTCAGTGTTTGTTCCCTGTAATTGAATGGGGAAAAAAGCATGAAAACACATTTCCTTTTGTGTTCTGTGGAAGAAAAAAAGTAATACAGGTTTAGAACAACATGAGGCTGAGTAAATAACGACAACATTTTCATTTTTAGGTGAACTATTCCTTTAACACAAACCTTTGACATCAGCCAGCAATTTTTAATATGATACAGTTATAATTCCGCCGACTGACTAACCCCTTATAAAGTCTTATTTCTGGTCAAGGAAAGTTTATTCAGCATTGGCTTTCATTTAGTGTCATATTGCAGCTTGTATGTCTCTCTGACATACTGTGCCTGGTTCACCACCAGAAGTGTCTTTTCATCCTTCAGTGCCTTCCAATTAAGTAAACACACGCCGTGATTGGGCTGGCTGAGAAGAGCTGAGTGATAGAAAGTTTGTTGGTATGCGGCGCTTCTAGCCGTGGCAACATCCCAATTTGCATATTATTCATCCTAAATAGTGTGTGATATTAGGATTAGAGTGTCTCAAATCATAGAATGATGAAAATAGCGCCAAAGGTGCCAAAGGTATACAATTTCCAATGGATTTGTAAAGTGTGCATCCATGCATGATTTTGGCTAATACTGCCCACAAATTCTTGCGCTACAGAAGTTTGTGACAGTTTTCTGCCAACTTTTTTGGCTGTACAACAACGATGAGTAATAAGAGCTCAACACTGCCATACCAGTTTTTTTTTTTAATGTATGAAACTAAAATTTGCAGTTTCACTATAAAGTATATACTTTAATATGTAGCAGGGTTATTAACTAAAACTATAAACTAAAACCATGAAAAAAATTAAATTTTAAATTTCAACTAGTTGCCAAGGCAAGATTACTATGTCAACTAAAACATCTCTCTGTTTAATTTAGTTTAACTTGATGTACATACATACATACATACATACATGATTGACAATATTAATAAACTGTAATAGTATCTCAATTATGCTACAATAACACTGTTCCACGGCAACATTTCTCATTTTCATTTAGTTTAACTTGATGTACTAAAATAACTAAAACTGAAATAAAATTTTATGTAAATCATACAGACATTTAAATAATACAAATTACAAAACACAACAAAATTATTCATTCAAAATATTAATAAATATCTCGTATCTCGATTATAGTAAAATAACACTAGTATAATATAAAAATGTGGTTGAAGTTTAAGTTGAAACAATTGGAGTATGTTTTACAAGAAAACACAATTTCAGTTTTTTTTAACTTCGAAATGTAACATTAATGTGTTATTTGTAATTTACTTGTAATTAACTGTGAAATTAACTAATTCTGAGTGAAAACTATTTCAAAGTAAATCCTGCACCACTTTTTTTTTTTTTTTTTTTTTTTTTCTCAGTGATGCGAACTGGAATGAAGCTTTGTGTATTATAAGAATACTAGTTTTGTAGCATTGCATAATGTTGCTCTCGCAAAGCATTGATGAGTTCTACACCATGAGCAATGCATCAAAACATGAATGCTAATAATAATTGTGATGTTGCTCGTTGTGTAGACAGCTGATGGTGTTTGTCATGTCATGCCACATCATTTGCTTCCAGTTTAGATGGGGTATTAGCACTTTAGCACTCTGATAATGAGTGTTTGGTGCTCTATAGGCTGAACGACGCAAGTTGCGTTTCGCAGAAAATGCACCGTCCACTCAAAGCAAATGCTGAGCAAAAGGAAGGTAAAGGAATTAGCAAGGTACACATTCTTGGCCCAAAACTGAAATCGATAGAGCAGAGAAGAATGTGAAAGTGTTTGTCTATGTGCATGTGTGTTGTCTTTCCATGCATTAGTGTATCAGCTCCCACAGGCAAAGAAAATGCACTCATACTCTTGATTTCTCCATGCACAGGCCCTGAGCGCGACAATACAGGCTTGAAAAGACAGATATTAATTACTCCAGCACTTCACCTGCTTGGTCCAAGCAGAAATAATCACCCCTATTGCCGACACCACTTTCTCCGTAGCCATCAGGATCCGGTGCAATCATAAGACAATCATAAGGTCCCATCCCAGCCATGCTAGAGGGAATAGCCACACATGACAGCCATTGGTACATTTGAGGTTTTCAATTTATCGCATTCAACAACAGCGATAACTCAGATAGGATTGTGAGTGAATTGTATTTTTCTCTCTAATTTTTTCAAACCTGATAGCTGTATGACTTCAGCGAACACAAATTTAATTATATCATGACAAAGAGCAATGAAACCTCTCCTAGCTCATTAAAAAGCAAATTGCATTGGGATTATCTTGTGACATTTGTAAAAACTCTTGCTGACTTAATCTCATGTTGTCTTGTAGTGGGATCTGACATTTTCTATACGCAGTATGACGTGAAATTAACAATGTTGAAGTGATTCTGATTCTGATGCACTCACTTGAATAGCACCAAAACAATTCAGACAAGATAAACCATTACCACAAAATATTTGTTCAAACTTTAGAGCAGCACAAATTCACACAATATTACTCTAGATGGATATATTAAAATAATAGTTCCGGCAAATTGATTTAATCACCCTCATGTTGTTTCAAACCCACACAAATTGCTTTCTTCCATGGAACACAAAACGAGAAATTCTGAAGGATGTTCACACTGCTCTCATCCACACAATGACAGCATACGGGTCTCCAAAAAGGACAAAAAAGATGAAGTGGTTTTCAGCCATTTGAGAATATTCAATATATATCATAACATTAAAGATTTTTTTTTTTCCAATCCAAGGATTTTTCAGTTAGCACTCTTAACCAATCAGATTTTAAAAATGTGATGAATAAAACACAGTACAAAAATTATAATATTAAGTTTATAAACCAAAAGTGAAGGCATGTTTTATACAATTTTTATTCACTAAAAGAACTAAAAGAATACATAATAAAAAATAATATTGTGATATTTACCAATATTTCTTATCATGTTGTCTTATAGTGGAATATGACATTTTCTACTCAATATGACGTGGAATGAACAATGTTGTAGAAGTGACTTAAAATAATGTAGCTTAATATAAGGTAATTAATCTATTTCTAAATTAAGATAATTCACTTACCAAACTACAACTGTGATAACATAAATTTTAACAAAAACTTTATATTTTGCCAAACAAAATCCTGAGAAATATATTGTTTGCCCATATATTTATGCTAATTAGAGTATCACCATTCCTCTCACACTGCGTGTGCCAAAATAAAAAGTATGAAAAATAAATCGAGTTAAGTCTCACACACTTTGTGTAAGCAGCACTGTCTGTAAGATGTATGAAGTAGCTGCTTATGTAGAAAATTTGAAATCAGCCACTTGACTGTTCCATGACTGCTGCCTTCGAAGGTAGCTGAATATGTAGGCAGTAGACAGTGAGGCAGCACACTGTGTTTTGGAACAAATCTTATATATTACTAATACGCTGTGGAAGATTCCGGGAAACCTTGAAATTGACTTCATGGGACAGAGTTAACGTGTCATATGGAGTGCGGCACACAGAGCGAGACAACATTGATATTTTGTGACACTTTCATATCACATTTTTCCTTTGTTGTTATTTTTTACTTGTCGTAGCTATTGTATTTCAGTTTTGTGCCACATGGGGCTTGAACATATTTTGTACACTCATTCTAGATGTCTAGAAACAGAATCAGAGGATTGTGCACAGCAAAATCCGACAGTAGTAAACTAACATGTGACCTCAGGCTGTATCTATACACTACAGCTGTTGCTGAGGAAAGAATAGCATTTAGATGAACAAATGGGACAGTGTTGCCACCATGGTTGTCACTGTTTGAACAGGGTCAGAGGTCCTGACTGAGATTATCGTCTTTGATGGTGTATTTTGTAAAGGGATTTTCCAGGGGAACGTGTGCATGTTGGATCTAACCTACTTTATTAAGATCTTCCTATCTCAGTAAAGCAATCTGGCTGTAGCTCCTGCAGCCAGACCAGCAAATGAACACACACTCACATGCACGCACAGCGGTCCTTGGCTAAGTGCAATATTACCCTCTTCCCTAACTGCCTGCTTTGCTGCTCTGCTGTGATGTTACCGTTGGGGCCCATTGCTGCGTGATCAAAGCAAGGTTTTTGACAGCCTCCTCGGCATGTTAGTGCACACCCATGGAGTGCAACAGAGAGCAAAGCATGAAACTTTTGCATCAACTAAACGAGCTACTTGCACTACTCGGTCTCAGCTGGTCCCTCGGTGATCACCACAAGTCCATTTGAGACCCACGTTTATTAATTGCCCAAGCACTCTTCCATTTGCTGTGTTTGCCTCTATGCATCAGATCAACACATGTCCCCGTAAAGCACTACTGCTCCATCAATACTGCATGAGCTCCACCGTGGGGGAAGGTACGGGCCCCGTGACAGAGATGATATGGGCCCCGAGGCGGAGAGAACTACCGCCCCCATCGTTGAAGAAGGTATGATACCAAACGAGGGCATGGTAGTGCTTCTCGTATAGTGTATGAAACGTTGGTTTTGACAGCTACCTGGAGTTCTTCCTGCGGTTCAGACAGGTGGAGGAGGATGTCGATGTCTAGCTGATTGGGTGAGAGACGATCCCTGATGAACTATCTCAGGATGGGTCTAATTACTGCAAATGAGCACAGAGACGTCTTCCTAGAGTGCGGCATGGCTGAGCTATATGAGTTAGCTCATTTCTTCCTTTGTCTGCATTAAAATGAGCGAGCTAGGCCACATGCTCTGTAATGATGGCGGTCTAGCAGTTAGGGTTCTGACACAGACGCTGCAGGCTAGAAGAACACTGAGGGGCTGCTATTGCTGCTCTGCTGTGATGTTACCGTTGGGGCCCATTGCTGCGTGATCAAAGCAAGGTTTTTGACAGCCTCCTCGGCATGTTAGTGCACACCCATGGAGTGCAACAGAGAGCAAAGCATGAAACTTTTGCATCAACTAAACGAGCTACTTGCACTACTCGGTCTCAGCTGGTCCCTCGGTGATCACCACAAGTCCATTTGAGACCCACGTTTATTAATTGCCCAAGCACTCTTCCATTTGCTGTGTTTGCCTCTATGCATCAGATCAACGCATTTGCGTGGGCTTCCGTGCCCTCGTTGGTCTATGGAAACCATTACACTCTGTCCTAAGCAACAGCTGCAGTGCATTTGTTATTCAAGGCCATCGACACTTTGATGATGTGGCTTCACTTGACTGATTGAGGCCAACTGTTTGCTTTGCTATGGCTTTTCTTTTCATTTATGAATATATTATTGTCATTAACTTCTCTTTAATGAGTTTTAATGGCATTTTGTCTTTCAAAGGTCTTTTTGATGATGAAGATGGATGAGGAGGAAAAGGCTGTTTGTGTGTGTGTGTGTGTGTGTGTGTGTGTGTGTGTGTTTGTTTGCAATCCTATAGTATCATGTGATTATTGGCTAGAGAATATCATTTTTATAATAATTTTTTTCCTCACCAGCCAAAATCATAAGTCTAATATATTTTAGATATACATATTGTTCAAAAGTTTGTAGCCAGTAAGATTTTATTTTTACATTTTTTGTTGTTGTTCTTATTTATTTATTTATATTTTGTTTAATGAATTAATACTTTTATTTAGCACACATACATTAAATTGATCAAAAGTGACAGTAAAGACATCTATAATGTTTCAAAAGATTTCTATTTTAAATAAATGTAGAAAAAAAAGAAAAAAAAATGTAGCATGGTTTCCAAAAAAATATTAAGCAGCACATCTGTTTTCAACATTGATAATAAGAAATGTTTATTGAGCAGCAAATCAGCATATTAGACTGATTTCTGAAGGATCATGTGACACAGAAGACTGGAAAATTCAGCTTTGCCATTACATGTATAAATATATTTTAAAGTGCATTAAAATATAAAAGTTATTTAAATTGTGATAATTTTTTCATAATATTACTATGCAGACTTGGTGCATAAGAGACTTCTTTCAAAAAATTTTTATAAAATCGTGTTAAATCGAAACTTTTGAATGGTATATTTCATTTTTTATACATGCATTATTAAAGGAGGATAACTACATATCCAGAAAATACAGACTTGGCAACAAAAGTAACCATCCAGAACACTCTAGCAACGCACTAGAAACTACAAAGAAGACCCTGGCAACCACACAGCAACATGTTAACAACTCAGATGTGACATTTAATTTACACAAAACCCACACGTAAAAACCTAAACGTACCTACTATGGAACATTAACACTACTCTTTTTCTGCTATAAAAGCTTCAGGAAGTGCAAATGTAGTCGTGTATTTGTTATATGTGCGTTTACTTCCGCTATTCTTGGTGGTAAAATTAATTACAGTTTATCTAGGGAACGACAGTTGGGCCATATAGTTTCATCAGCATTTATGTCACCTTCATGTCATATACGATATTTGTTTATATCAACATTTACGTTTATAGCACGTTTTTGGAGGAGCAGCGCCATCGTCTCTGTCAGGATGGGGCATAAATAAATAAATAAATAAGCCCCCAGCTGTATGCAGAGCGGTGAGCAATCAGCCAGCTTCAAAAGTGCTAATAATGAAAGTGGTGTCCCAAGACGTCTTCCTAGAGTGCGGCATGGCTGAGCTATATGAGTTAGCTCATTTCTTCCTTTGTCTGCATTAAAATGAGCAGTATAGGCCACATGCTCTGTAATGATGGCGGTCTAGCAGTTAGGGTTCTGACACAGACGCTGCAGGCTAGAAGAACACTGAGGGGCTGCTATGAACCATTTCCTGCCCAATTGCTGTTTTGCCCTTCGGTAGGGCACTTAGTGTTGATTATCTCAGTAGGTTACATCTGCAATTGCACTGCAAACTCTTGTTAATTCACAGATAAAATGTTCAATGGAATGTTACAAGTTAAATCAAACGTAGTTAAACTTGCATGGCTTTCATTCTTCTTTGGAACACAAACAAAGATATTTTGAACAACCTTGGACAAACAACACTGGATGCCCTTCTCTCAACATTGACCTCCAACATTTATGTCTATATTCATCTGCAAAACACTAAGAAACAAAACCACAGCGGATAACAGTAGCTATAATAAATGGCTTAACTGTCAAAAAACTTGCCTGTTTCTATATGATGGTCAAAGTGGTAAAAGTCAAAGCTTTCAAATGTTGTATGTTATTTATCTTGATATCTAAAATCTTTACCAAACTAGTATGTCATAATTTTGTTACATCCACGGAAGTGATGTCTATGCAATAAAAGGCTTGCAACAATATGCTTAAAACTGGGTTAACATCTTGTTTTCGGGGCCACAAGGTTTTTTTTTATGCAGATATAGATATAATCAAATATAATTTTTAAATTTAAAAAATACTGTTTTCAAACATATCTAACATTAATGCCATTTGTATAACATTTATATCCAGTTGTATAAACTTGCATGCGCTGCATTTCAGTGACTGACGGAAACAATTAAAATTTTTGAACAGTGATTGTTTGTGCAATCAAGGTTTTTAACCTTTTAAAAATTAAAACATGATCATTTTGAAACCTAACTAACTGGGATTAATTACTGAGAGTAAAACTTTTAAACAGTGAAACATAGCACTAGACAATCTTTGCTTTAGGATTTATTTTTGCCCACTTGTGGATGAAAAACAAATAATATTTATGGAGGTGGACTTAATAACAAAGCGCAACTTGAAAATCCGTATGGATGCACTAAAAGAAAGTACTGTACCTTGATGACTCGTTCAAACAAAACCTTGCTATCAGCAGAACCTTTAAACCACATGTACCCTATAAAAATATTCCCAGACTAATTTTAAGCTTTTAAAGGAACCAATATTGGTAGCTTTTGTTTTGAACTGCGCAAGCAGAAAGTTTATATGAGCGGCGGAATTACGACTCAGATGCCGTGATAGAAAGACAATTCCTCCAGATACTTGCACTGTCATCTACTACAGCTGCTATGATTTTCTGCTTGGTCAAATCTAGCTTTAAACCATATAATCACATGTGTACCGCAGTTTCAATCTACAAGAACAAAGAGTTCTGAATCCTCTATGAAAAAGCCATCTATCCTTCTCTCTCATTTCTGGAGGTCATGGATTCTGAGGCTCTTCACTGTCCCAAAAGGATTTCATCCATGTTCACCATCACAATTCTCCCTAATCTGAAATCTTAATAGAATTCCATGGCTGAGACACTCTAGGAACAGAGGTTATCTG
>NW_015640054.1:87528-88398 GCF_001515625.1 Sinocyclocheilus rhinocerous
GTATGCAGAGCGGTGAGCAATCAGCCAGCTTCAAAAGTACTAATAATGAAAGTGGTGTCCCACGCCTTTTGCCTATTAATGGAATCTCTTCACCCCCAAGGCCGGCTCAATAGCGTGCGCACGCACACACACACACACAGTACGCCCCGTCATTAGCCTCTATGGCCTAAGATAAACAGCACGCTTCGCCTCGGCCCATTACTCCCCGTCTAGTGTGGCGTCAGGCCCTAATGAACTCTGTCTCATGGGCCCCCTGATGCACATACAGCCAAGAAAGGTTATGAGCCCACCCAGCCAAAATTGGCCTTATGAAGGGACGTAATTACAGTGTCCCCGTAAAGCACTACTGCTTTGTCAGGGTCTCCATTCTGTACCTTGCCATTCACTCAGGACTCCATTTCCCATAATCCTTTGCCTGGACTCATCAAGTGCATCACCTGTCTCTCATCAGATCTCATCATCAGTTCACAGCTGTCTCACATTAGTAGGACTATAAGAAAAGCACACACTCTGTCATCGCTGGTGATTGTATGTTGTATAGCTCTTCTGTGGTTTCTAAGTTTCTGTGTTTCTAGTTTCTCTGTTTCCTTGCCTTCGTGTTTTGATCCCTGGACTGTTTTCTTGTTTATGATTGTTTTGCTGCCTGCCCTGACCATTGCCTGATTATCTGGATTACTCGTTTGCCTTGCCACTGCCATCGTTGTTTGCTGTTGTTGACCACGCCTGTTTGACTACGCTCTTATTAAAGCCTTGCATTTGGATCCCCACTTTGTCGTTACGCCTCCCTCCTTACAGATATTTACATCACAAATACATTCTAAGACTGTGTTTCCAATATCTCTTATTTACTGACCACAGTAACACGTTTGA
>NW_015640054.1:88441-91841 GCF_001515625.1 Sinocyclocheilus rhinocerous
ATATATATATATATATAAAAATATAATGCAAAATATAATGCAAAAATATACCCCCCAAAGAAAATATAAGCAAATATATAATGTCAATTATTCTCTCTCAGAATACTTACAATGATTTATTTGTCTTAAAGGGGTGTATAATCAAAGTGTGTTAAATAATTAAATTAAATTAAATTAAATTAAATTAAAAACTACCAGGCATTATTACATACATTTTTAACAGATAATCATTTGATGTAATATTTAAAAAATATCATGGAACTTTGATTCATACACTTTCATATTCTTAATTAAAAGCAGATAAATTATTTATCTGTAAAGCACTATGTAATGTATGATAATGACTTGAGCTATAATTAAGTGACTAGACCGCAGAAAGTAAAATAAAAGGTGACATAATATTTTTGCTATGCCATGACAAAAATGATGTGCCTATTAAAAAAACTAATTAAAATAATAATAATAATGTTTGTGCGCATATAAATAGCATGTGCTTAAAGATAAATAGAGTTACATTTGCAGCTGAGTTTGTATAAAGTCACATATCATATGACACATGGTACGCTGGGTTTCCCTCTAACAGCAGCATGAAGGGTGGATAGACCACATGTTATTATAACGTTCACTGAAAAGACCTCACATTGTGCTGTTACTGTCATCTTTTGCATGATTCTTGGAATGTGTTTGACTGAAGCCACATGAAGGTCAGGAGACTGAGATCAGACACAGAACATGTGATCACACTCCTTCAGTCAACAACAAACTGACAGCAAGACTATTCTCACCCATCTTTTATTTCATTGTATATTATATATACAATAAAATATCTGCAATTATATATATATATATATATATATATATATAATTATTAAAACATTATAACAAAAAGTGGCAATACCTTTTGTTTAATATTGTCATGGTCTCCATTCTGTACCTTGCCATTCATTGTTGACCACGCCTGTTTGACTACGCTCTTATTAAAGCCTTGCATTTGGATCCCCACTTTGTCGTCACGCCTCCCTCGTTACAAATATCTGTGTCTTGATAACAAGTACCTGTAGACCTCAATACAAATGTAATAGCTCCATAGCCACTTGTGGACAAGTGTAGCTTTTGGATTCTCTGGCTTTGTTGACCTCAGACTGGACAAGTTATGATTTCCACCGAAGCCTGTGGTAAAGACATAATTAAAAAAGAAGTTATTGCACAGAATCATAGCGCTGATGAAAACAGTGCCTGAGATGGTCTGCAGGGGCATGTTGTGTATTGATTGGAGAAACCTGTTATCAGTAGCCTTGCATGAACTGAGGGAGCTGTGTGCTCACGATAAAGGCTGTCCAGAGTCAGTGCAGATGTGTGTGCATGGCCTGAGCTGCTGGATAAATGGATGAACAGACAATCTTTCTCCTTTTGGCTGGAGTGTAGCCTTTGTCTGAAACCTCACTGTTCGGTCAGTCAGTGACTTAACAGATAGCATTTTTGTTTGAAGGTCCCTCATCAGAAAACTACCTTCAGACTTACAATAATGTGATCTAGAAAAAGAATAAGTGGTAACACTTTAATTTAAGGTTTCCTTTATAAAGTGTTTATAAATGACTAATAACTCATTTACAAATGCATTATAAATCATTGATAAGCAGTTATAAATGCATGAATAAAAAGGGTGATTGTAATGCAATACCTGCCAAATAGTGAGCCATTTTAACTCACATGTTATAAATGCTTAATAAATATATTTATTAACACTTATTTCACTCAAAACCAGATTCCTGATTTATTTCATGATGCAGCAAAAATAGACTTTTATAGCGAGTCTGAAGGGTGTTATTTATATTTTTCTCATTTATATCTCATAACTTATGAACCTTAATGTAAAGTGAACAGCTTTGAATCATTTATTAATGAATTATAAACATTAATAACCTGTGAAAGTGAACCTTAATGTAAAGTGGACACCTGTGAACAATTTATTAATGAGTAATAAAAGTTAATAACTTGTGAAAGTGAACCTTAATATAAAGTGAACAGCTTTGAACCATTTATTAATGATTTATAAACGTTAATAACCTGTGAAAGTGAACACCTGTGAACCATTTATTAATGAGTTATAAACGTTAATAATGTCTAAAAGTGAACCTTAATGTAAAGTGAACAGCTGTGAACCATTTATTAATGAGTTATAAAAGTTAATAACCTGTGAAAGTGAACCTTAATGTAAAGTGAACACACTAATAATTTATTTATTAATGCACACACTGAAGGGTATTTTTTTCGAGGTGAAATGTGTATTTTATTGTTGATGCACTATATCAGTAAACACAACAACTTGAAACAACATTCCTGAGCATAACTGCACACGAAAAGTGGCTTATACAAATAAACTCACATTAAACAATTCAGAAAAACAATCAAGTTTTCCACCAAATTATAACTAAGCATCACATCTATATGACAAAAATATTTGACTATCCACACTTTCAGTAACAGTTACCTGCGCGCGAGCAAACCGTCCGCGGGAGCGCCGGCGCGGTTATTTATTTGTACAGTAACTACATTGAACTAACACAGCGATATCAATACTTGAAAAACACAGTCTGCAATGTCACCTCACAGTTAGCTTACCCATAAAATCAGTAAACACTTATGTGAGATTAAAATTTCACTTCAGCGTGACTTCTTCTCTCGTTTACATGTATAAGCCACTTTTTGTGTGCAGTTATGCTCAGGAATGTTGTTTCAAGTTTATGTTGTTTACTGATATAGTGCATCAACAATAAAATACATTTCACCTGGAAAAAATACCCTTCAGTGTGTGCATTAATAATAAATAAATGATTAGTGTGTTCACTTTACAAGGTTCACTTTCACAGGTTATTAACGTTTATAACTCATTAATAAATGGTTCACAGCCATTCACTTTACATTAAGGTTCACTTTTAGACGTTATTAATGTTTATAACTCATTAATAAATTATTCAAAGCTGTTCACTTTACATTAAGGTTTACTTTTAGATGTTATTAATATTTATAACTCATTAGTAAATGGTTCACAGGTGTTCTCTTTACATTATGGTTCACTTTCACAGGTTATTAATGTTTATAACTCATTCATAAATTATTTGCATTAAGGTTCAGAGGTAACTAATATTGTAATTAAAATGTTCATTATTGATATTTCATCACGCCTTGGTTGTGCTTTCATGATTTTTTTCCGCCCCAAAATAAAGTTTGATAATTTCATCTTGATAAACAAAATATATCCGTTTCTAATCATTGCTGTGGATAGGCATCATGGACTTTTGCAACGTTAGATTCTGGTAAGAAACATTGTACAAAAAGTGACAGGAGTCATGAGATATAAATGAGAGAACCATAAATACAACACCCTTCAGTCTCACTA